>NW_025533901.1:7500-37500 GCF_020615455.1 Coregonus clupeaformis | reverse complement strand
GTCTCCGACCACTACTTTGTTTCCTTTTCTCTCTCACTCTCCTCCCACACTACTCACTCTGCCCCTACACAGATGGTAATGCGCCGCCGCAACCTTCGGCTCTCTCTCTCCCACTACTCTCTCCTCTTCCATCCTATCATCTCTTCCCTCTGCTCAATCCTTCTCCCCTCCAATCTCCTGATTCTGCCTCCTCAACCCTCCTCTCCTCCCCTTTCTGCATCCTTTGACTCTCTCTGTGTCCCCTATCCTCCCGGCCGGCTCGGGTCCTCCCCTCCAGCTCCGTGGCTTGATGACTCATTGCGAGCTCACAGAACAGAGCTCCGGGCAGCGGAGCGGAAATGGAAGAAAACTAAACTCCCTGCCGACCTGGCATCTTTTCACTCCCTCCTCTCTACATTTTCTTCATCTGTTTCTGCTGCTAAGGCCACCTTCTACCACTCTAAATTCCAAGCATCTGCCTCTAACCCTAGGGAAGCTCTTTGCCACATTTTCCTCCCTCCTGAATCCTCCCCCCTCCTCTCTCTCTGTGGATGACTTCGTCAACCACTTTGAAAAAGAAGGTTGACGACATCCGATCCTCGTTTGTTAAGTCTAATGACACTGCTGGTCCTGCTCACACTGCCCTACCCTATGCTTTGACTTCTTTCTCCCCTCTCTCTCCAGATAAAATCCTGCGACTTGTGACTGCAGGCCGCCCAACAACCTGCCCGCTTGACCCCATCCCCTCCTCCCTTCTCCAGACCATCTCCGGTGACCTTCTCCCCTACCTCACCTCGCTGATCAACTCATCCTTGACCGCTGGCCATGTCCCTTCCGTCTACAAGAGAGCGAGAGTTACTCCCCCTTCTCAAAAAAACCAACACTCGACCCCACTGATGTCAACAACTACAGACCAGTATCCCTTCTTTCTTTTCTTTCCAAAACTATTGAGCGTGCCGTCTTTAGCCAACTCTCTTGCTATCTCTCTCCGAATGACCTTCTTGATCCAAACCAATCAGGTTTCAGGACTGGTCATTCAACTGAGACTGCTCTTCTCTGTGTCACGGAGACTCTCCACACTGCTAAAGCTAACTCTCTCTCCTCTGCTCTTGTCCTTCTAGACCTGTCTGCTGCCTTTGATACTGTGAACCATCAGATCCTCCTCTCCACCCTCTCCGAGATGGGCATCTCCGGCGCGGCTCACTCCTGGATTGCGTCCTACCTGACCGGTCGCTCCTACCAAGTGGCGTGGCGGGAAGCTGTCTCCGCACCACGTGCTCTCACCACTGGTGTCCCCCAGGGATCAGTTCTGGGCCCTCTCCTTTTCTCCCCTATACACCAAGTCACTTGGCTCTGTCATATCCTCAAATGGCCTTTTCCTATCATTGCTACGCCTGACGATACACAACTAATCTTCTCCTTTCCCCCTTCTGATAACCAGGTGGTGAATCGCATCTCTGCATGTCTGGCAGACATATCAGTATGGATGACGGATCACCACCTCAAGCTGAACTCCTGGCAAGACGGAGCTGCTCTTCCTCCCCGGGGAAGGACTGCCCGTTCCATGATCTCGCCATCACGGTTGACAACTCCGCTGTGTCCTCCTCCCAGAGTGCGAAGAGCCTAGGCGTGACCCTGGACAACACCCTGTCGTTTTCTCCGCCAACATCAAGGCGGTGACCCGCTCCTGCAGGTTCATGCTCTACAACATTCGGAGAGTGCGACCCTGCCTTACACAGGAAGCGGCGCAGGTCCTGGTCCAGGCACTTGTCATCTCCCGTCTGGACTACTGCAACTCGCTGTTGGCTGGGCTCCCCTGCCTGTGCCATTAAACCCCCTACAACTCATCCAGAATGCCGCAGCCCGCCTGGTGTTCAACCTTCCCAAGTTCTCTCACGTCACCCCCTCCTCCGCACACTCCACTGGCTTCCAGTTGAAGCTCGCATCCGCTACAAGACCATGGTGCTTGCCTATGGAGCAGTGAGGGGGAACGGCACCTCTGTACCTTCAGGCTCTGATCAGTCCCTACACCCAAACGAGGACATTGCGTTCATCCACCTCTGGCCTGCTGGCTCCCTTCCTCTGCGGAAGCATAGCTCCCGCTCAGCCCAGTCAAAACTGTTCGCTGCTCTGGCACCCCAATGGTGGAACAAGCTCCCTCACGACGCCAGGACAGCGGAGTCACTCACCACCTTCCGGAGACATTTGAAACCCCACCTCTTTAAGGAATACCTGGGATAGGATAAAGTATTCCTTCTAACCCCCCAAATTGTAAAGTGGTTATCCCACTGGCTATAGGGTGAACGCACCAATTTGTGAGTCGCTCTGGCTAAGAGCGTCTGCTAAATGACGTTAATGTGCCCTTGAGCAAGGCACTTAACCCTAATTGCTCCTGTAAGTCGCTCTGGTTAAGAGCGTCTGCTAAATGACTAAAATGTAAATGTAAAATGTTAATTCTGCGTGGTTATAGGGTTAATTCTGCGTGGTTACAGGGTTAATTCTGCATGGTTACAGGGTTAATTCTGCGAGGTTACAGGGTTAATTCTGCATGGTTACAGGGTTAATTCTGCGTGGTTACAGGGTTAATTGTGCATTGTTACAGGGTTAATTCAGCATGGTTACAGGGTTAATTCTGCATGGTTACAGGGTTAATTCTGCATGGTTACAGGGTTAATTCTGCATGGTTACAGGGTTAATTCTCCGTGGTTACAGGGTTAATTCTGCATGGTTACAGGGTTAATTCTGCGTGGTTACAGGGTTAATTCTGCATGGTTACAGGGTTAATTCTGCATGGTTACAGGGTTAATTCTGCATGGTTACAGGGTTAATTCTGCATGTTTACAGGGTTAATTCTGCATGGTTACAGGGTTAATTCTGCGTGGTTACAGGGTTAATTCTGCGTGGTTACAGGGTTAATTCTGCATGGTTACAGGGTTGGCTCTGCATGGTTACAGGGTTAATTCTGCGTGGTTACAGGGTTAATTCTGCGTGGTTACAGGGTTAATTCTGCGTGGTTACAGGGTTAATTCAGCATGGTTACAGGGTTAATTCTGTGTGGTTACAGGGTTAATTCTGCATTGTTACAGGGTTAATTCAGCATGGTTACAGGGTTAATTCTGCGTGGTTACAGGGTTAATTCTGCATGGTTACAGGGTTGAAATAGAAGCGACTCAAAGGTTAACAGTTTAGGTATTCACTAACTGTAAGTCGCTCTGGATAAGAGCGTCTGCACATTTTTTAAAAATAAATCAGGTTCAGAGTGGTGAAGGTCAGGTTCAGAGTGGTGAAGGTTAGGTTCAGAGTGATGAAGGTTAGGTTCAGTGTGGTGAAGGTCAGGTTCAGAGTGGTGAAGGTCAGGTTCAGAGTGGTTAAGGTCAGGTTCAGAGTGGTGAAGGTCAGGTTCAGAGTGGTGAAGGTTAGGTTCAGTGTGGTGAAGGTCAGGTTCAGAGTGGTTAAGGTCAGGTTCAGAGTGGGTAAGGTTAGGTTCAGAGTGGTGAAGGTTAGGTTCAGAGTGGTTACGGTCAGGTTCAGAGTGGTTTAGGTCAGGTTCAGAGTGGTGAAATTCAGGTTCAGAGTGGTGAAGGTTAGGTTCAGAGTGGTTAAGGTTAGGTTCAGAGTGGTTAAGGTCAGGTTCAGAGTGGTGAAGGTCAGGTTCAGAGTGGTTAAGGTCAGGTTCAGTGTGGTTAAGGTCAGGTTCAGAGTGGTGAAGGTCAGGTTCAGAGTGGTGAAGGTCAGGTTCAGAGTGGTGAAGGTTAGGTTCAGAGTGGTGAAGGTTAGGTTCAGAGTGGTTAAGGTCAGGTTCAGAGTGGTGAAAGTCAGGTTCAGAGTGGTGAAGGTTATGTTCAGAGTGGTTAAGGTCAGGTTCAGAGTGGTGAAGGTCAGAGTGGTGAAGGTTAGGTTCAGAGTGGGTAAGGTTAGGGCTATGGTTTGGGGAAGGCTTAAAATAAAATAATTGTAATTTAATTTAAAACAACACACTGTTTCCAGTATCCAGGATTCTCCCGGCTTGCTAGAGCATAGTGAACTGTCGTGGTGCGGTGGACAGAGTTGAAGATTTTACATCCAAGCATCATGACTTCGTGCTGGGCAATAGTTTAAAAACATTTAGTGAGTGCTGAGGAAAGCATATATCGACATTCTCAGGCTCTTTTTAAACATCTGAAATCACTGTCTATTTCTAGTGATCAGCCTGATATCACGTATGTTCCCCCAAACACACACAGTGTCTCATTTCCGCTGACACACGAACAACAACAACACACTATCAATCTCCCTCCCCTCACACACACACACACATTTTAGTCATTTAGCAGACGCTCTTATCCAGAGCGACTTACGGTTAGTGAGTGCATACATTATTCTTTTTTTTTCATACCCCCTGTGGGAATCAAACCCACAACCCTGGCGTTGCAAACGCCATGCTCTATCAACTAAGCTACATCCCTGCCGGCCATTCCCTCCCCTACCCTGGACAACGCTGGGCCAATTGCACGCCGCCCTATGGGTCTCCCGGTCACGGCCGGCTACAACAGACCCTGGATTCGAACCAGGATCTCTAGTGGCACAGCTAGCACTGCGATGCAGTGCCTTAGACCACTGCGCCACTCGGGAGACACATGCACATACACACCAACACGCATACACAAACAACAAATAATTTGACGTACTTACCCAGGCACACACACACACACACACACACACACACACACAGGGAGTGGTATGGGAAGTGAACATGGTTTGTCATATCTCTCACCACTGTGGATTTATCGTACTGGAGCAGCCATAGCCCAGAGAGAGGGACAACACACCCTCACACAGAGACAACCTCCTTCTCTCTCTCTCTCTCTCTCTCTCTCTCTCTCTCTCTCTCTCTCTCTCTCTCTCTCTCTCTCTCTCTCTCTCTCTCTCTCTCTCTCTCTCTCTCTCTCTCTCAGTAATGAAATGCAGTCCAGAGCTTCTCATTAGCTTTGGGTAATTACTGAGCTTCTCATTAACACTTCCCTTAACAAGCTTTAACTTCACACACCGCATAAACTTTTCATTAACACACATACACACGCCACAGAAGTGCGAGGGTTAACGTATGCAAACACACACACATGCATTAACTGTCACGATCGTTAACGGAAGATACGGACCAAGGCGCAGCGTGATAAGCGTACATTTTATTAAGTACTTAACACGACACAAAACAGCAAACAAACGATAGGTGAAGTCCTAGGTTACACAAAACAAACCTTAACGGAACAAGATCCCACACCGACTAGTGCCAAACAGGCTGCCTAAGTATTGTCCCCAATCAGAGACAACAAGCTACAGCTGCCTCTGATTGGGAACCACCCTGGCCAACATAGATCTAAACGATCTAGAACATCAACATAGAAAATATAACACAGAAACTACACACCCTAACACACCTAATTAACATACATATGTACGCACACACATCAACGGACACACACACCGGAACAGTGGCGTACAGTTTCGCTGGGCCCCATGTCTGAGAAGAACCCACCCCCTCTTTTTTTTTGGGGGGGTGCTAACTTCATAGAATTCTACACGTTGCCATGGTGTAAAGAGAACAATGCAATTTTATAGCTAATCTCGTGCTCCCTCCCCCCCCACCTCCCTCCCTCCCCCTCTTTCCCTCCCTCCCTCTCACCCTCTCCAACTCTCCCTCCCTCCCTCTCTCCCTCCCACCATCCCTCTCTCCCTCTCTCCCTCTCTCCCTCTCTCCCTCTCCCTCCCTCCCTCTCACCCTCTCCATCTCTCCCTCCCTCCCTCCCTCCCTCTCTCCCTCCCACCATCCCTCTCTCCTCTCTCCCCCTCTCCCTCTGTCCCTCCCTCCTCCCCACCCTCTCACCCTCTCCATCTCTCTCTCCCTCCCTGCCTCTCTCCCTCCCACCATCCCTCTCTCCCTCTCTTCCCCTCTCCTCTCTCCCTCTCTCCCTCTCTCCCTCTCCCTCCCTCCCTCCCTCTGTCCCTCCCTCCTCCCATCCTCTCACCCTCTCCATCTCTCCCTCCCTCTCTCCCGCTCTCTCTCTCTCTCTCTCTCTCTCTCTCTCTCTCTCCCTACCTCATCTCTCTCTATCCCTCTCTCCCTCGCTCTCTCCCCCTTTCTCTCTCTCTCTCTCTCTCTCTCTCGCTCTCTCTCTCTCTCTCTCTCTCTCTCTCTCTCTCTCTCTCTCTCCTTCCTTCCCCTTCCTCCTTCCCCTTCCTCTCGCTCTCCCTCTCTCTCTCTCTCTCCCTCTCTCCCTTCCTCTCTCCCTCTCTCTCTCTCTTTCTCTCACTCCTTCTTCTTCTCCTCCTCCTCATCATCATCTTTACTCCACTCGTTCTTCATCATCTGTTTTTGCTTCTCCTTATGTCTTCTTTCTGGTTCCTTCCCAAATGACACCCTGTCCCCTTCATTGTGCACTTCTTTTGATCCCTCCTCTATATTTTCATCAAGGATTATGGTTAACGTTATGGAAATACCTGGGATTATTATTCATTATGAGGTTCTCTGAGCGTTTGAAGGGTTGTGTGTGTGTCTGCGTTTGTGTTTGTTGGCGTGTGTCTCTCTCTGTGTCTCTCTGTGTCTCTGTGTCTCTCTGTGTCTCTGTGTCTCTCTGTATGTCTCTGTGTCTCTCTGTGTCTCTGTGTGTGTCTGTGTCTCTGTGTGTCTCTGTGTGTGTCTGTGTCTCTGTGTGTCTCTCTGTGTCTCTGTATGTCTCTGTGTCTCTCTGTGTCTCTCTCTGTGTCTCTCTGTGTCTCTCTGTGTCTCTCTGTGTGTCTCTGTGTGTCTTTGTGTGTCTCTCTGTGTCTCTGTGTGTCTCTGTATGTCTCTGTATGTCTCTGTGTCTCTCTGTGTGTCTCTCTGTGTCTATGTGTGTCTATGTATGTCTCTGTATGTCTCTGTGTCTCTCTGTGTGTCTCTGTATGTCTCTGTGTCTATCTGTGTGTCTCTCTGTGTCTCTGTGTGTCTCTGTATGTCTCTGTATGTCTCTGTGTCTCTCTGTGTCTCTGTGTCTCTCTTTGTCTCTCTGTGTCTCTGTGTCTCTCTGTGTCTCTCTGTGTCTCTGTGTCTCTCTGTGTCTCTCTGTGTGTCTCTGTGTGTCTCTTTGTATCTCTGTGTGTCTCTCTGTGTCTGTGTGTGTCTCTGTGTCTCTGTGTCTCTCTGTGTCTCTCTGTGTGTCTCTGTGTGTCTCTCTGTATCTCTGTGTGTCTCTCTGTGTCTGTGTCTGTGTCTGTCTCTCTGTGTCTCTCTGTGTCTCTGTGTGTCTCTCTGTGTCTCTGTGTGTCTCTGTATGTATCTGTATGTCTCTGTATGTCTGTGTGTCTCTCTGTATCTCTGTGTGTCTCTCTGTGTCTGTGTCTGTGTCTGTCTCTCTGTGTCTCTGTGTGTCTCTGTGTCTCTCTGTGTCTCTGTGTGTCTCTGTGTCTCTCTCTGTATCTCTCTGTGTCTCTCTGTGTCTCTGTGTCTCTCTGTGTCTCTGTGTGTCTCTGTGTCTCTCTGTGTCTCTCTGTGTGTCTCTGTGTGTCTCTCTGTATCTCTGTGTGTCTCTCTGTGTCTGTGTCTGTGTCTGTCTCTCTGTGTCTCTCTGTGTATATGTGTCTCTCCCTTTCTCTCTGTGTGTCTCTGTATGTCTCTCTGTCTCTCTGTGTGTCTATGTGTGTCTCTGTGTCTCTGTGTGTCTCTCTGTGTCTCTCTGTGTCTCTGTGTGTCTATGTGTCTCTCTGTGTCTCTCTGTGTGTCTCTGTGTCTCGGTGTCTCTCCCTTTCTCTCTGTGTGTCTCTGTGTCTCTCTGTGTGTCTCTGTGTGTCTCTGTGTCTCTGTGTATCTCTGTGTGTCTCTGTGTGTCGCTGTGTGTCTCTGTGTCTCTCTGTGTCTCTGTATGTCTCTGTGTCTCTCTGTGTCTCTGTGTCTCTCTGTGTCTATGTGTGTCTCTCTGTCTCTGTGTCTGTGTCTGTCTCTCTGTGTCTCTGTCTCTCTCTGTCTCTCTGTCTCTCTGTGTGTCTCTGTCTCTCTGTGTCTCTCTGTGTTTCTGTGTCTCTGTGTCTCTCTGTGTCTCTCTCTGTGTGTCTGTGTCTGTCTTTCCATCATGTGTTTCTGTCTTTCCAATGTGTGTGTGTGTGTGTGTGTGTGTGTATGTGTGTGTATGTGTGTGATTGTCATAATTTAGTGTTTAAATGGACCATTGGTCTGTGTTTGCATATCTCTTGTGTGAGTTGTGATTGCGAGAGGAGAGAGGAGAGAGCAGACACAGCTTTCTGAGGCTACGTCCCAAATGGCACCCTATTCCCTACATAGTGCACTACTTTTGACCAGAGCCCTATGGGAATAGGGTGCCATTTGGGATATAACCTGAGAGCTACTGAGTCATCTGTTTAATTCCTATTTTAAATCCTTTTAATATTCTGTTATTACCATCATGTAATGGAGTTTTCATACACGCATTCTGCATAATGATACAAAATAGTCTGAACTTGCAATATGTTTGCTACAAACTTGAAATGGAATATATCAACTAATTCAGGATTTGACCCCTCCCTCCCTCCCTCCCTCCCCTCCCTCCCTCCCTCCCTCCCTCCCTCCCTCCCTCCCTCCCTCCCTTCATTCGTCCATCCATCCATCCATGCATCTATCCATCCATCCATCCATTCATCCATCCTTTCATCCATTCATCCATCCTTTCATCCATCCATCCATGCATCTAATTATCTGTCCATTCATCCATCTGTCCACCATCAGTCCATCCATTCATCCATCCATCCTTTCATCCATCCATCCCTACATCCATCATCCATCCTTTCATCCATTCATCCATGCATCTATACATCTGTCCATCCATCTATTCATCCATCCATCCATCCATCCATCTATCCATCCATCTATACATCCATCAGTCCAGCCATTCATCCATCCATGCATCTATCCATCCATCCACTCATTCATCCATCCAGCCTTTCATTCATCCCCACACCAAATACTACTCTACCTTCTACTGGCTAAATACACTATTTTAATATCTTAGGAAAGGCTTTCTACCAGGCAGACTGAGAGTGCCAATAACACACATACACACATACACACATACACACACACACACTCTCACACACACACACGCACGCACATTAGCGATTGGCACTTAGCAACGCAAGTGGAATCACCTGACCTGAGTTTAATAATGCAATAATTCACCCATCCCTCCTTCTCTCCCTCTCTCCATCCCTCCTTCCCTCTCAATCGCTCAAACACTCATCTCATGTTCAACCACTCTCTTTATCTTTGACATTTAATATTTCTTCTCTCTTTCTCTCTCTCCTTTCCTTCTCATTTCATGTATCTTCCTCTACCTCTCAAATGTTTTATCCTCTCTCTCTCTCTCTCTCTCTCTCTCTCTCTCTCTCTCTCTCTCTCTCTCTCTCTCTCTCTCTCTCTCTCTCTCTCTCTCTCTCTCTCTCTCTCTCTCTCTCTCTCTCTCTCTCTCTCTCTCTCTCTCTCTCTCTCTCCCTCTCCACTCCACTCCAAAATGTAAACCATTAACTTATGAATGTTGATCAGTCATTTATAGCATGGAGATCAACTTAATATTAACAGCCATCTAATAAACATTTCATAAAGCTGTTGAAGATTGCACCTTAATGTAAAGTGCTACGTTTACCTACACTACGTCATGATAGGATGTTTACCTACACTACGTCATGATAGGATGGTTACCTACACTACATCATGATATGATGTTTACCTACACTACATCATGATAGGATGTTTACCTACACTACGTCATGATAGGATGTTTAACTACACTACGTCATGATAGGATGTTTACCTACACTACATCATGATAGGATGTTTAACTACACTACATCATGATAGGATGTTTACCTACACTACATCATGATAGGATGTTTAACTACACTACATCATAATAGGATGTTTAACTACACAACATTGATAGGATGTTTAACTACACTACATCATGATAGGATGTTTAACTACACTACATCATGATAGGATGTTTAACTACACTACATCATGATAGGATGTTTAACTACACTACATCATGATAGGATGTTTAACTACACTACGTCATGATAGGATATTTAACTACACTACATCATGATAGGATGTTTAACTACACTACATCATGATAGGATGTTTAACTACACTACATCATGATAGGATGTTTACCTACACTACATCATGATAGGATGTTTAACTACACTACATCATGATATGATGTTTAACTACACTACGTCATGATAGGATGTTTAACTACACTACATCATGATAGGATGTTTAACTACACTACGTCATGATAGGATGGTTAACTACACTACATCATGATAGGATGTTTAACTACATTACATCATGATAGGATGTTTAACTACACTACGTCATGATAGGATGTTTAACTACACTACATCATGATAGGATGTTTAACTACACTACATCATGATAGGATGTTTAACTACACTACATCATGATAGGATGTTTAACTACACTATGTCATGATAGGATGTTTAACTACACTACATCATGATAGGATGTTTAACTACACTACATCATTATAGGATGTTTAACTACACTACATCATGATAGGATGTTTAACTACACTATGTCATGATAGGATGTTTAACTACACTACATCATGATAGGATGTTTAACTACACTACATCATGATAGGATGTTTAACTAAACTACATCATGATAGGATGTTTAACTACATTACATCATGATAGGATGTTTAACTACACTACATCATGATAGGATGTTTAACTACACTACATCATGATAGGATGTTTAACTACACTACATCATGATAGGATGTTTAACTACACTACATCATGATAGGATGTTTAACTACACTACATCATGATAGGATGTTTAACTACACTACATCATGATAGGATGTTTACCTACACTACATCATGATAGGATGTTTAACTACACTACATCATGATATGATGTTTAACTACACTACGTCATGATAGGATGTTTAACTACACTACATCATGATAGGATGTTTAACTACACTACGTCATGATAGGATGTTTAACTACACTACATCATGATAGGATGTTTAACTACACTACGTCATGATAGGATGTTTAACTACACTACATCATGATAGGATGTTTAACTACACTACATCATGATAGGATGTTTAACTACATTACATCATGATAGGATGTTTAACTACACTACATCATGATAGGATGTTTAACTACACTACATCATGATATGATGTTTAACTACACTACATCATGATAGGATGTTTAACTACACTACATCATGATAGGATGTTTAACTACACTATGTCATGATAGGATGTTTAACTACACTACATCATGATAGGATGTTTAACTACACTACATCATGATAGGATGTTTAACTACACTACATCATGATAGGATGTTTAACTACACTACATCATGATAGGATGTTTAACTACACTACATCATGATAGGATGTTTAACTACACTACATCATGGTAGGATGTTTAACTACACTACGTCATGATAGGATGTTTAACTACACTACGTCATGATAGGATGTTTAACTACACTACATCATGATAGGATGTTTAACTACACTACGTCATGATAGGATGTTTAACTACACTACATCTTGATAGGATGTTTAACTACACTACATCATGATAGGATGTTTAACTTCACTACGTCATGATAGGATGTTTAACTACACTACATCATGATAGGATGTTTAACTGCACTACATCATGATAGGATGTTTAACTACACTACGTCATGATAGGATGTTTAACTACACTACATCATGATAGGATGTTTAACTACACTACATAATGATGGGATGTTTAACTACACTACAGAGAGAGGAGAGAGAGAGAGAGAGAGAGAGATAGAGAGAGAGAGAGAGAGAGAGAGAGAGAGAGAACCCATATTTATGTTTATTTATTTTCCCATTTGTACTTTAACTATTTGCACATTGTTACAACACTGTATATATACATCATATGACATTTGAAATGTCTTTATTCTTTTGAAACTTCTGAGTGTAATGTTTACTGTTAATATTTATTTTTTATTTCACTTTTGTTTACTATCTACTTCACTTGCTTTGGCAATGTTAACACACAAGTTTCCCATGCCAATTTAGCCCTTAAATTGAATTGAAATTGAAATTGAATTGAGAGAGAGAGAGAGAGAGAGAGAGAGAGAGAGAGAGAGAGAGAGAGAGAGAGAGAGAGAGAGAGAGAGAGAGAGAGAGAGAGAGAGAGAGAGAGAGAGAGAGAGAGAGAGAGAGAGAGAGAGAGAGAGAGAGAGAGAGAGAGGGGCCCACATTGAGACAGCAGGACAGACAGTAACACACACACACACACACAGAGTAATCCTTTGTGATGGCTAGTTGGCTGTAATGTCTAAAGTCCTCAGCAGAGGGACAGAGCGACAGCTAATTGAATATGCATGAAATAAGGCCCAGGGGGAGAGATGATAGGGGACCATGTTATTAGGCTGAATGAACTGTTATTCCCAGTAGGACGCTGCTGTTAGGCAATGAGCAAGGGACCGGGGGGGGATGTTTCATCCTCATGTGGTTGTCTGCAAGCAATAGTGGATATAGGATTAGGAGAGGAATGGAGTGTAGGCCTTAAATGCTCACGACACAATAGATAAGTAAATCTACACTCAACACCACATAGACCAGAATACTGAAAATATATGCTAGAAAAACCTTCTTCAACAACAATACAACTCTGAACTTTCACACTTTACTTTTTTTTTTCTTTTCTCGCCAGCACTGCATCTGCTACTAGCAACTATCTCTGAAGAATGTCGAAGGATCCTGATGTGAGGTTGTCTCACAACTATCTCTGAAGAACGTTGAAGGATCCTGATGTGAGGTTGTCTCACAACTAACTCTGAAGAACGTTGAAGGATCGTGATGTGAGGTTGTCTCACAACTATCTCTGAAGAACGTTGAAGGATCCTGATGTGAGGTTGTCACACAACTATCTCTGAAGAACGTTGAAGGATCCTGATGTGAGGTTGTCACACAACTATCTCTGAAGAACGTTGAAGGATCCTGATGTGAGGTCGTCTCACAACTATCTCTGAAGAACGTTGAAGGATCGTGATGTGAGGTTGTCTCACAACTATCTCTGAAGAACGTTGAAGGATCCTGATGTGAGGTTGTCTCACAACTATCTCTGAAGAACGTTGAAGGATCCTGATGTGAGGTTGTCACACAACTATCTCTGAAGAACGTTGAAGGATCGTGATGTGAGGTTGTCTCACAACTATCTCTGAAGAACGTTGAAGGATCCTGATGTGAGGTTGTCACACAACTATCTCTGAAGAACGTTGAAGGATCGTGATGTGAGGTTGTCTCACAACTATCTCTGAAGAACGTTGAAGGATCGTGATGTGAGGTTGTCACACCTACTTTAAGTGAATGCTCTGAATGCTCTTATTGGGAGCCACTCTGGATAAGACTGGATAAGACTGGATAAGGCTGGCTAAGACTGGATAAGGCTGGATAAGGCTGGATAAGGCTGGATAAGACTGGGTAAGACTAGATAAGACTGGATAAGGCTGGATAAGGCTGGATAAGACTGGGTAAGACTAGATAAGACTGGATAAGACTGGGTAAGACTGGGTAAGACTGGGTAAGACTAGGTAAGGGTGGGTAAGACTGGATAAGACTGGATAAGACTGGGTAAGACTGAGTAAGACTGGTTAAGACTAGGTAAAACTGGATAAAACTGGGAGTCCCCTGTAGCTCAGTTGGTAGAGCATGGTGCTTGCAACGCCAGGGTTGTGGATTCGTTTCCCACGGGGGGCCAGTATGAAAATGTATGCACTCACTAACTGTAAGTCGCTCTGGATAAGAGCGTCTGCTAAAAGACAATAATGTAGAGATCCTACATTACTAGAAGGTTCTAGTTGTTATGATGGAGGTATAGCTACTAGAGATCCTACATTACTAGAAGGTTCTAGTTGTTATGATGGAGTTATAGCTACCACATTTACATTATTTAGCAGACGCTCTTATCCAGAGCGACTAACAGGAGCAATTAGGGTTAAGTGCCTTGCTCAAGGGCACATTGACAGATTTTTCACCTAGTTGGCTCAGGGATTAGAACCAGCGACCTTTCGGTTACTGGCACAATGCTCTTAACCACTAAGCTACCTGCTAGAGATCCTTCATTACTAGAAGGTTTTCATAGGGCTCTAGTAGAAAGTAGTGTGATAGGATGCCCATAGGGCTCTAGTAGAAAGTAGTGTGATAGGATGCCCATAGGGCTCTAGTAGAAAGTAGTGCTCTATATACGGTATAGGACACCATTTGGGATTCAAACAGTGTCTTCTGAATGCCTAGTGTTAGATTCTAAAATAAACTCACGGACGACTAGTAAAGCTCAAACCAAGTTTATTCACCTACTGGGTCACACAGCTGGTTGTGGGTTTGTTTCCCACGGGGGGTATGAAAAATGTATGCAGTCACTAACTGTAAGTCGCTCTGGATAAGAGCGTCTGCTAAATGACTAAAATGTAAAATGTAAAAAAAATATATATTTATATCCTCTACTGGGCGGAGTCAACTCCTTGCAAATCTAGACAGCCAATAGATCTCTGTGGCTAGGCAGGAAATAAAGTGATGTGGGCAATAAACTATTCCTTCTGCCTTCATGTGACATGATCTGACCTCGGCCCACGTTCCACAGCTATCCACCCTTATCAGTGACCTCAACCACGTGATTGCCTTTTCCCTTAGTATCTTTCCAGACCCATTCTACTTATCCAGCCTCCATTGACCCCCACCATATACATTCCTCATACATGTAACCATTAACTTCTAGTATACAAGTATTTCAAACTAGAACCCAACACTAGATATATATCTATCTATATACAGTATGTGTACTAGATATGTAAATATAATGTTGAGAAGAGAGAGAGGGAGAGATATAGAGATAAATAATAATAATAATATGCCATTTAGCAGATGCTTTTATCCAATGCGACTTACAGTCTTGTGTGCATACACATGGGTGGTTCCGGGGATCGAACCCACTACCTTGGCGTTACAAAGCACCGTGCTCTACCAGCTGAGCTACAGAGGACCATGAAAGAGGGCGAGATGGAGAGGGACTTACCAGCTCTAACCTTTTAGCACTATTATACTCATCTACACACACACACACACACACACACACACACACACACGATCCAAGATGGCGTTGCAGTGCGGTCATGTTCTCTGTTGTGTGTCCGTGTAAATAGCCTGTTTTTTGTATATTTTTTTTGTATTTTACGTATATATTTTCCTATCACACTTTTCATCCTTCTACTAAATATACTTTCCTGCAACCCGCCTCACTCAATGTGGAACAGATTTGATTATTTACTCACCTTTATCTAGAATCTCCAGTTGAAACTAGCTAGCCAGCTACTTGCTATTAGCCACCGTTAGCTTTTTTACATTTACATTTTAGTCATTTAGCAGATGCTCTTTTCCAGAGCAACTTACAGTTAGTGCATACATTATTATTTTTTATTTTTTAGTGTTTTTTAATACTGGCCCCCCATGGGAATCGAACCCACAAACCTGGCATTGCAAACGCCATGTTCTACATCCCTGCCTGCCATTCCCTCCCCTACCCTGGACCAATTGCGCACCGCCCCATGGGTCTCCCGGTCGCGACCGGCTACGACAGAGCCTGGATTCGAACCAGTATCTCTAGTGGCACAGATAGCACTGCGATGCAGTGCCTTAGACCACTGCACCACTCGGGAGACTAGATTTTCATCCCTAACATCGGATTTTCTGCCGGAATAACTGAATGACTGGACCTTAACACCGGATTGCAACTAGCTAGCTGCAACCGAATGGATGTTGCTGTAGGCTAATCACCACTGCCCCCGAAGCAAGCACCAGTTAGCCTTGAGCTAGCCTCGAGCAAGGCCCATATCCTGGCTATCTACCTCTTTGTCTACCGGACGGGAGTAGCCAGCTAACTAGCTACTTGCTATTAGCCACCGTTAGCGGTTTTTCACCATTGTCCGTGACCTGCACTACCTACCAGCCAGCTCTAGCCAGGACTATTATCGGCCAGTCTGCACTGTCTGCACAGCGCGTTATCGACCCAGAACATATCGGAATTTCTGCCGGAATCACTAAATCACTGGACCTTTAACACCGGATCATCGCAACTAGCTAGCTGCAACCAAATGGATGTTGTTGTTGGCTAATCAGTCCTCCTCTGTTCCTCTGGTGATGTAGAGGCTAACCCAGGCCCTGCAGCCCCCAGTATCACCTACTCCCCATGAGCTGTCATTTGTTGACTTCTGTAACCGTAAAAGCCTTGGTTTTCGGCACGTTAACATCAGAAGCCTCCTTCCTAAGTTTGAGTTATTCGCTGCATTAGCACACTCCGCCAACCCTGATGTTCTAGCAGTGTCTGAATCCTGGCTTAGGAAGGCCACCAAAAATTCTGAAATGTCCATCCCCAACTACAACATTTTCCGTTTAGATAGAACTGCCAAATGGGGTGGAGTTGCAATCTACTGTAGAGATAGCCTGCAGAGCTCTATCATACTATCCAGGTCTGTGCCCAAACAGTTTGAGCTCCTACTTCTAAAATCCACCTTTCCAGAAATAAGTATCTCACTGTTGCCACTTGCTACAGACCCCCTCAGCCCCCAGCTGTGCCCTGGACACCATATGTGAATTGATTGCCCCCCATTTATCCTCAGAGTTCATACTGCTTGGTGACCTAAATTGGGATATGCTTGCCCCGGCCATCCTACAATCCAAACTAGATGCCCTAAATCTCACACAAATTATCAATGAACCTACCAGGTACAACCCTAAATCCGTAAACATGGGCACCCTCATAGATATCATCCTGACTAAATTACCCTCTAAATACACCTCCGCTGTCTTCAACCAGGATCTCAGCGATCACTGCCTTATTGCCTGTGTCCGTAGCGGGTCCGCGGTCAAAACGACCACCCCTCATCACTGTCAACGCTCCCTAAAACACTTTAGCGAGCAGGCCTTCCCTAATTGACCTGGCCCAGGTATCCTGGATGGATATCGATCTCATTCCGTCAGTAGAGGATGCCTGGTTGTTCTTTAAAAGTGCTTTCCTCTCAATCTTAAATAAGCATGCCCCATTCAAAAAATTCAGAACTAAGAACGGATATAGCCCCTGGTTCTCCTCAGACTTGACTGCCCTTGACCAGCACAAAAACATCCTGTGGCGTACTGCATTAGCATTGAATAGCCCCCGCGATATGCAACTTTTCAGGGAAGTTAGGAAAGCAGTTAGGAAGCAAAGGCTAGCTTTTTCATACAGAAATGTTCATCCTGTAGCACTAACTCCAAAAAGTTTTGGGACACTGTAAAGTCCATGGAAATTAAGAGCACCTCCTCCCAGCTGCCCACTGCACTGAGGCTAGGAAACACTATCACCACCGATAAATCTACAATAATCGAGAATTTCAACAAGCATTTTGCTACAGCTGGCCATGCTTTCCATCTGGCTACCACTACCCCGGCCACCAGCTCTGCACCCTCCGCTGCAACTTGCCCATGCCCCCCCGCTTCTCCTTCACACAAATTCAGACAGCAGATGTTCTGAAAGAGCTGCAAAATCTGGACCCCTACAAATCATCTGGGCTAGACAATCTGGACCCTTTCTTTCTAAAAATAGCCGCCGAAATTGTCGCAAACCCTATTACTAGCCTGTTCAACCTCTCTTTCATAATGTCTGAGATCCCAGAGATTGGAAAGCTGCCACGGTCATCCCCCTCTTCAAAGGGGGTGACACTCTAGATCCAAACTGTTACAGACCTATTTCCATCCTGCCCTGCCTTTCGAAAGTATTTGAATGCCAAGTTAACAAACAGATCACCAACCATTTCGAATCCCACCGTACCTTCTCCGCTATGCAATCCGGTTTCCGAGCTGGTCATGGGTGCACCTCAGCCACGCTCAAGGTCCTAAACAATATTATAACCGTGATCGATAATAGACAGTACTGTGCAGCCGTCTTCATCGACCTGGCCAAGGCTATCGACTCTGTCAACCACTGCATTCTTTTGGCAGACTAAATAGCCTTGGTTTCTCAAATGACTGCCTCGCCTGGTTCACCAACTACTTCTCAGATAGAGTTCAATGTGTCAAATCGGAGGGCCTGTTGTCTTGGCCAGGTCGCAGTTGTAAATGAGAACTTGTTCTCAACTGGCTTACCTGGTTAAATTAAGGTGAAAAAAACAACAACAAAAATGTTCTGTCAGGTCATACACCCTCACTCCTCTCATGTTCTGTCAGGTCACACACCCTCACTCCTCTCATATGTTCTGTCAGGTCACACACCCTCACTCCTCTCATATGTTCTGTCAGGTCACACACCCTCACTCCCTCTCATATGTTCTGTCAGGTCACACACCCTCACTCCTCTCATATGTTCTGTCAGGTCACACACCCTCACTCCTCTCATTATGTTCTGTCAGGTCACACACCCTCACTCCTCTCATGTTCTGTCAGGTCACACACCCTCACTCCTCTCATGTTCTGTCAGGTCACACACCCTCACTCCTCTCATATACTAGTAAAACTAAATGCATGCTCTTCAACCGAACGCTGCTTGCACCCGCCCACCCGACTAGAATCACTACTCTCGTCGGGTCTGACCTAGAGTATGTGGACAACTACAAATACCTAGGTGTTTGGTTAGACTGTAAACTCTCCTTCCAGACTCACATTAACATCTCCAATCCAAAGTTAAATCTAGAATCAGCTTCCTATTTCGCAACAAAGCCTCCTTCACTCATGCTGCCAAACATTCCCTCGTGAAACTGACAATCCTACCGATCCTTGACTTCAGCGATGTCATTTACAAAATAGCCTCCAACACTCTACTCAGCAAATTGGATGTAGTCTATCACAGTGCCATCCGTTTTGTCACCAAAGCCCCATATACTACCCACCACTGTGACCTGTACACTCTTGTTGGCTGGTCCTCACTACATATTCGTTGCCAAACCCACTGGCTCCAGGCCATCTATAAATCACTGCTAAGGCAAATCCCCACCTTATCTTAGCTCATTGGTCACCATAGCAACACCCACCCGTAGTATGCGCTCCAGCAGGTATATCTCACTGGTCATCCCCAAAGCCAACACCTCCTTTGGCCGCCTTTCCTTCCAGTTCTCTGCTGCCAATAACTGGAACGAACTGCAAAAATCTCTGAAGCTGGAGACTCTTATCTCCCTCACTAACTTTAAGCATCAGTTGTCAGAGCACCTTACCGATCACTGCACCTGTACACAGCCCATCTGAAATTAGCCCACCCAACTACCTCATCCCCATATTGTTATTTATTTTGCTCATTTGCACCCCAGTATCTCTATTTGCACATCATCTCTTGCACATCTATCATTCCAGTGTTAATACTAATTGTAATTATTTTGCACTATGGCCTATTTATTGCCTTACCTCCATAACTTGCTACATTTGCACACACACTGTATATATATTTTCTGTTGTATTTTTGACTTGATGTTTTGTTTTACCCCATATGTAACTCTGTGTTGTTGTTTTTATCACACTGCTTTGCTTTATCTTGGCCGGGTCACAGTTGTAAATGATGTTGTCAACTGGCTTACCTGGTTAAATAAAGGTGAAATAAAATAAAACACACACACACACACACACACACACACACACACACACACACACACACACACACACACACACACACACACACACACACACACACACACACTCGCTCTCTCTCTCTCTCTCCCTCCCTCTCTCTCTCTCTCTCTCTCTCTCTCTTTGCTCTCTCTCTCTCTCTTCCTCTCTCCTCCCTCCCTCTCTCTCTCTCTCTCTCTCTCTCTCTCTCTCTCTCTCTCTCTCTCTCTCTCTCTCTCTCTCTCTCTCTCTCTCTCTCTCTCTCTCTCTCTCTCTCTCTCTCTCTATATCTCTCTGCTTCTCTCTCTCCCCCTCTCTCTCTCTCTCTCTCTCTCTCTCTCTCTCTCTCTCTCTCTCTCTCTCTCTCTCTCTCTCTCTCTCTCTCTCTCTCTCTCTCTCTACTGTATTCTCTAGTTCCCTCTACAGTTGACTCTCTAGAAGATATTCAAGGAAGACTTATTGTCCTCGTAATGGAGTTCACCTCCTAACTCCTCCACTTCTGAGTGCACTTCATAGTACATACTCCTTCACAGAGTTCTGAGGCAAAGCGCCCTTTGAAGTAGTGCATCTAATTTCCCAAGTTGTCTGCGTCCCAAATGACACCCTATTTCCTATTTAGCGCACTACTTCACAACTTCCTTCTAAGGCTGTGTTCCAAATGGCACCCTATCACCCATTGACCCTGGTTAAAACTAGTGCACTATATAGGGATAGGGTGCCATTTGGGATGCATGACAAGCACTACTCCGTAAAGAGTGTCTGTCTGCGTCTTCATTTATTTTCAGTTGGTAACACCTTAAAGGTGTTGTGCTTGTCAATGTCTGAGAAGAGAAGGAGAGAGTGACTGGGGGGAGGAGAGACAGAAGGATAGAGGGAGAGAGGGAGAGAGAGAAGGAAGGAGAGAGTGACTGGGGGAGAGGAGAGACAGAAGGATAGAGGGAGAGAGGGAGAGAGAGAAGGAAGGAGAGAGTGACTGGGGGAGAGAGGGAGAGAGAGAAGGATAGAGGGAGAGAGGGAGAGAGAGAAGGAAGGAGAGAGTGACTGGGGGAGAGAGGGAGAGAGAGAAGGAAGGAGAGAGTGGCTGGGGGGAGGAGTGACAGAAGGATAGAGGGAGAGAGGGAGAGAGAGAAGGAAGGAGAGAGTGACTGGGGGAGAGGAGAGACAGAAGGATAGAGGGAGAGAGGGAGAGAGAGAAGGAAGGAGAGAGCGAGAGAGGGAGAGAGGGAGAGAGAGAAGGATAGAGGGAGAGAGGGAGAGAGAGAAGGAAGGAGAGAGTGACTGGGGGAGAGAGGGAGAGAGAGAAGGAAGGAGAGAGTGACTGGGGGAGGAGAGACAGAAGGATAGAGCGAGAGAGGGAGAGAGAGAAGGAAGGAGAGAGCGAGAGAGGGAGAGAGGGAGAGAGAGAAGGAAGGAGAGAGTGACTGGGGGAGAGAGGGAGAAGGATAGAGGGAGAGAGGGATGGAAGGAGAGAGTGACTGGGGGAGGAGAGACAGAAGGATAGAGCGAGAGAGGGAGAGAGAGAAGGAAGGAGAGAGCGAGAGAGGGAGAGAGGGAGAGAGAGAAGGAAGGAGAGAGTGACTGGGGGAGAGGAGAGACAGAAGGATAGAGGGAGAGAGGGAGAGAGAGAAGGAAGGAGAGAGTGACTGGGGGAGAGAGGGAGAGAGAGAAGGAAGGAGAGAGTGACTGGGGGAGAGAGGGAGAGAGAGAAGGAAGGAGAGAGTGGCTGGGGAAGAGAGGGGAGAAGGATAGAGGGGAGAGAGGGATGGAAGGAGAGAGTGACTGGGGGAGGAGAGACAGAAGGATAGAGCGAGAGAGGGAGAGAGAGAAGGAAGGAGAGAGCGAGAGAGGGAGAGAGGGGAGAGAGAGAAGGAAGGAGAGAGAGTGACTGGGGGAGAGGGAGAGACAGAAGGATAGAGGGAGAGAGGGAGAGAGAGAAGGAAGGAGAGAGTGACTGGGGGAGAGAGGGAGAGAGAGAAGGAAGGAGAGAGTGACTGGGGGAGGAGAGACAGAAGGATAGAGCGAGAGAGGGAGAGAGGGAGAGAGGGATGGAAGGAGAGAGTGACTGGGGGAGGAGAGACAGAAGGATAGAGGGAGAGAAGGAGAGAGTGGCTGGGGAAGAGAGGGAGAAGGATAGAGGGAGAGAGGGATGGAAGGAGAGAGTGACTGGG
Source organism: Coregonus clupeaformis (assembly GCF_020615455.1). Lineage (NCBI taxonomy): Eukaryota > Metazoa > Chordata > Actinopteri > Salmoniformes > Salmonidae > Coregonus > Coregonus clupeaformis. Next base: position 15,678 of record NW_025533901.1, on the reverse strand, counting down.
GGAGGAGAGACAGAAGGACAGAAGGATAGAGGGAGAGAAGGAGAGAGAGAAGGAAGGAGAGAGTGGCTGGGGGAGAGAGGAGAAGGATAGAGGGAGAGAGGGAGAGAGAGAAGGAAGGAGAGAGTGGCTGGGGGGAGAGACAGAAGGATAGAGGGAGAGAGGGAAGGAAGGAGAGAGTGACTGGAGGAGGAGAGACAGAAGGATAGAGGGAGAGAGGGAGAGAGAGAAGGGAAGGAGAGGGAAGGACACAAAAAGGGAGAGAGGGAGGGTTGGAAGGAGAGATGGAAAGAGGTGGGGGAGGGGAGAAAGGGATGATTGAAGGTTCAGATTGAGTGTATCCCACTCCAGGGCGCACAGGTGCTTCTCTTCTCTCCTGTAGAGCACTAATTACAAACACAAAGGCAATTAACCCACACACACACAGTTACACACACACACACACACACACACACACAATACTTGGTATGTTTCTCCAAACCAAAGTCACTGTTAGGTCATTCAGATAGATGTGTTCTTGTCTAAGGGTTAGAGGCATGACCTGAGAGTGTGTGTGTGTGTGCATGTGTGAGTGTGTGTGCGTGTGTGTGTGTTCGCATGAATGTGTGCGTCTCTCTAGAGACTAGGGCTGTTCTGAGAGTCCTTGAAGAGAGAGAGAGAGAGAGAGAGAGAGAGAGAGAGGAGGGAATGCACAGTGTGTGTGTTTCATACCAGGATGTGTTTTCTATGAAGTTATTACTGGAGGAAGAGGAGGAGGAGGAGGAGGTGTATTTCCGGGGGAGAGTGTGTGTGTTCGGATGAAGCTCTGTACTCTAAGGGGGAGTGTGTGTGTTCTGATGAAGCTCTGTACTCTAAGGGGGACTGTGTGTGTTCGGATGAAGCTCTGTACTCTAAGGGGGAGTGTGTTTGTAGCTGTAGGAGTGTGTGTATTTTAAGGAGTTCACGGTATTGTAGACTGAGAATATTACTCTGGAAGAGTGTGTGTGTGTGTGTCAGATAATTCAGTCTGCTCTAATCAAATGAGAACATTTCCTACATTTTAGTCATTTATATGCTCTTATCCAGAGCCACTTACAGAAAGCAGTGAGCACATACGTTTTCATACTGATCCCCCATGGGAATTGAACCCACAACCCTGGCGTTGCAAGCGCCATGCTCTACCAACTGAGTCACCGGGGGAAAGTTAGAGTCACAACAACCAATTAAAACACTCCAGGTCTAGATTAGAGTCCAGGGCTCAGTTACACTCCATTACTAGAGGTCTAGATTAGAGTCCAGGGCTCAATTACACTCCATTACTACAGGTCTAGATTAGAGTCCAGGGCTCAATTACTCTCCATTACTAGAGGCCTAGATTAGAGTCCAGGGCTAAATTACTCTCCATTACTAGAGGCCTAGATTAGAGTCCATGGCTCAATTGCACTCCATTACTAGAGGTCTACACTAGAGTCCAGAGCTCCATTACTAGAGGTCTACACTAGAGTCCAGGGCTCCATTACTAGAGGTCTAGATTAGAGTCCAGGGCTCAATTACACTCCATTACTACAGGTCTAGATTAGAGTCCAGGGCTCAATTACAATCCATTACTAGAGGTCTAGACTAGAGTCCAGGGCTCGATTGCACTCCATTACTACAGGTCTAGATTAGAGTCCAGGGCTCAATTACACTCCATTACTACAGGTCTAGATTAGAGTCCAGGGCTCAATTACACTCCATTACTAGAGGTCTAGACTAGAGTCCAGGGCTCAATTGCACTCCATTACTACAGGTCTAGATTAGAGTCCAGGGCTCAATTACACTCCATTACTAGAGGTCTAGACTAGAGTCCAGGGCTCAATTGCACTCCATTACTAGAGGCCTAGATTAGAGTCCAGGGCTCAATTACTCTCCATTACTAGAGGCCTAGATTAGAGTCCAGGGCTCAATTACTCTCCATTACTAGAGGCCTAGATTAGAGTCCAGGGCTCAATTGCACTCCATTACTAGAGGTCTACACTAGAGTCCAGGGCTCCTTTACTAGAGGTCTAGATTAGAGTCCAGGGCTCCATTACTAGAGGTATATACTAGGGCTCCATTACTAATGGTCTAGACTAGAGTCCAGGGCTCCATTACTAGAGGTATATACTAGAGTCCAGGGCTCCATTACTAGAGGTATATACTAGAGTCCAGGGCTCCATTACTAGAGGTCTAGATTAGAGTCCAGGGCTCCATTACTAGAGGTCTAGATTAGAGTCCAGGGCTCCATTACTAGAGGTCTACACTAGAGTCCAGGGCTCCGTTACTAAACAATGTCAAAAATATGTAAATGATTACACTGCAGAAGAATACAGTACTTTATAATACAATACAATCTTTCATAAACTGCTTTCACATAGGATGTATGGTATTTAGCCTGTACATTGATTTGGCCAACGTTTATATGACCCCCTTACATTTCTACCACATTTTTGTCTGCATACACCTTTTATACTTCCTGTGCGCACGCCGGCGTGCCGGGGATGAGTGGTAGTAGCTGTGTTCAGATGTGGGTAGACGTCTATTTTCATAAATCCATTGAATATACACCATCAAAAATAAGTCCATTATTCATTAGTTTTAGGCAGGTCCTAAGAAACATGATAAGAGCAATAAAATGGATTTTCAAAAGAATAGAATAGCATATTTTGAATTGAATTAGGTCATGGATTCCAAATGAAATCAACAGTTAGTTATTTTGTTCATTTATCCTTAAGAGTCTATTGACACACCCTGTGCATCAATAATATTATCAAAGTAAGATAATAAACAATTCCCCATCAAAATCCGTCAGTTAGAGATGTCCGTTTTTTTTTTTTGCATGGGCTGCATCTCAATCCACCACAACCTTTTTGCATGGGCTGCATCTCAATCCACCGCATCCGCCTATGTCGGCCTTCAGCATCTGCAATGGAAGGTGGCTGAGATATATCGATGTTTGTCAGACCATGAGACATCCTGAAAATCGGTCTTCTCACGAAAACGTCTGTAGCGTCCAAACTATTAAGAAAGGGGAGACTCTCACGAACACGATGGTCTTCTCCTTTTTGCTCTACGACCCCCACAAGTGTCACAGGGCTCGTCTGAAGGTAACCCATACAAACAAATGGAAGTATGGAGGTAGTTTTGTGCCAACAAAAATAAGAGCTTAAATATGTGTCCAAAAAAAAGACAAATATTTCCTGTGCTTTGTTATATCTCCTAGATATAGGACAGACACTTCAAAACGTTATTCCTTGTGATTTATGTTTTGACTGTCCTTTTTGCCATTTATGAATGTGTTCTCCACTGCGTTTCTCTGGGCTTTAGCAGTAAAAGCTTAGACTTTTAGTGGTTAATCAGACCTACCTGGCCACAGTCAACACACATATATTTTATAGTAAGAATATAATGCAATAAACAGCATAAAATACAACAAATATTTTCCCACAGAACTCGTCACAGGAACCTGTGGAACCGCTGTCAACTTGTGGAACCGCTGACCACATTTCATCTCTTTCCCACCCTCCCTCTGCTTTGTTAGGGGAGCAGGCGTAGGGTCTTACATTGAGAGTATCTTCATCATGATACTGATAGAAAATGATAGCAATCCTATTTTCTCCCTATGTGAAACTACTTGTCAAGTACCTGGAAGTATATTAGATTTCGTTTTTTTACAAATCCATTCTGTGATTTCATTGTGGGAAAAAACACTACTACATGATGAAATACCACAATGTTTTTGAACTACATTTCTAAGTCAATGAGATTTAAATTGGTACGACAACCAAATACACCTTCCTCGATAAGAAATAGATGTAGGTACAACAGGAAGAGTAAGTGCAGGAACGGTAATAATGACATGATATCATTAGGCTATACATCGTCGCTATACATTATCTCATGTGAAACAGCCCTGCTAAAACCAACTGCGGCAGATAACCACGTCTGTTCCTACACTCAGAACCATAAATCTTCATGAACGTGGACCTTGGAGTCTACCTAATGTAACAATCCCCCCCCCACACACACACACACACAACACACACACCGATAAATTATCCAATGATGATAATCAGATTTATTTACTAATCTAGAATGTCCTTGTTCTAATCCAGAATGTCCTTGTTCTAAACCAGAATGTCCTTGTTCTAATCAGAATGTCCTTGTTCTAAACCAGAATGTCCTTGTTCTAATCCAGAATGTCCTTGTTCTAATCCAGAATGTCCTTGTTCTAATCCAGAATGTCCTTGTTCCAATCCAGAATGTCCTTGTTCTAAACCAGAATGTCCTTGTTCTAAACCAGAATGTCCTTGTTCTAAACCAGAATGTCCTTGTTCTAATCCAGAATGTCCTTGTTCTAATCCAGAATGTCCTTGTTCTAAACCAGAATGTCCTTGTTCTAATCCAGAATGTCCTTGTTCTAAACCAGAATGTCCTTGTTCTAATCCAGAATGTCCTTGTTCTAATCCAGAATGTCCTTGTTCTAAACCAGAATGTCCTTGTTCTAATCCAGAATGTCCTTGTTCTAATCCAGAATGTCCTTGTTCTAATCCAGAATGTCCTTGTTCTAAACCAGAATGTCCTTGTTCTAATCCAGAATGTCCTTGTTCTAAACCAGAATGTCCTTGTTCTAATCCAGAATGTCCTTGTTCTAGCTGGCAGTGTATTCTCTTCTCTATTGTCATACCATGCTAAATGACTTCACTAAGCAGGGTTGGTTATTTACTCATTACAGACCAAGATAAGTGTTGAATCTATTACAGATAGAATTGATTGGATCTGCTGTGTGTGTGTGTGTGTGTGTGTGTGTGTGTGTGTGTGTGTGTGTGTCTTTCTCTCTGTCGAAGGGAGTGTGTGTGAATGTTTCAAGTTTTAATGTCACGTGCACAGTACAGTCGTGGTCAAAAGTTTTGAGAATGACACAAATGACACTAATTTTCACAAAGTCTGCTGCCTCAGTTTTAATGAATTGCAATTAATTGCAAAGTTCCTCTTTGCCATGAATATGAACTTAATCCCCCAAAAACATTTCCACTGCATTTCAGCCCTGCCACAAAAGGACCAGCTGACATCATGTCAGTGATTCTCTCATTAACACAGGTGAGAGTGTTGACGAGTACAAGGCTGGAGATCACTCCGTCATGCTGATTGAGTTAGAATAACAGACTGGAAGCTTTAAAAGGAGGGTGGTGCTTTAAAATCATTGTTCTTCCTCGTTAACCATGGTTACCTGCAAGGAAACACGTGCTGTCACCATTGCTATGCACAAAAGGGCTTCACAGGCAAGGATATTGCTGCTAGTAAGATTGCACCTAAATCAACCATTTTGGATCATCAAGAACTTCAAGGAGAGAGAGGTTCAATTGTTGTGAAGAAGGCATCAGGGCGCCCAAGAAAGTCCAGCAAGCGCCAGGACCGTCTCCTAAAGTTGATTCAGCTGCGGGATTGGTGTGCACCACCAGTGCAGAGCTTGCTCAGGAATGGCAGCAGGCAGGTGTGTAGTGCATCTGCATGCACAGTGAGGCGAATACTTTTGGAGGATGGCCTGCCGTGTCAAGAAGGGCAGCAAAGAAGCCACATTCTCTCCAGGGAAAAACATCAGGGACAGACTGATATTCTGCAGAAGGTACAGGGATTGGACTGCTGAGGACTGGGAGTAAAGTCATTTTCTCTGATGAATCCCCTTTCCGATTGTTTGGGGCATCCGGAAAACACCTTGTCCGGAGAAGACAAGGTGAGCGCTACCATCAGTCCTGTGTCATGCCAACAGTAAAGCATCCTGAGACCATTCATGTGTGGGGGTTGCTTCTCATCCAAGGAGTGGGGCTCACTCACAATTTTGCCTAAGAACACAGCCATGAATAAAGAATGGTACCAACACATCCTCCGAGAGCAACTTCTCCCAACCATCCAAGAACAGTTTGGTGAAGACCAATGCCTTTTTCGAGCATGATGGAGCACCTTGCCATAAGGCAAAAGTGATAACTAAGTGGCTGGGGAACAAAACATCGACATTTTGGGTCCATGTCCAGGAAACTCCCCAGACCTTAATCCCATTGAGAATTTGTGGTCGATCCTCAAGAGGCGGGTGGACAAACAAAAACCCACAAATTCTGACAAACTCCAAGCATTGATTACGCAGAATGGGCTGCCATCAGTCAGGATGTGGCCCAGAAGTTAATTGACAGCATGCCAGGGCGGATTGCAGATGTCTTGAAAAGAAGGGGGTCAACACTGCAAATATTGACTCTTTGCATAAACTTAAATGTAATTGTCAATAAAAGCCTTTGACACTAATGGAATGCTTATAATTATACTTCAGTATACCATAGTAACATCTGACAAAAATATCTCATAACACTGAAGCAGCGAACTTTGTGAAGATCAATACTTGTGTCATTCTCAAAACGTTTGACCATGACTGTACAGTGAAATGCCTTTCTTGTAAACTCTAAACCCAACAATGTAGTAATCAATAATAATACTATAACAAGGTCGGAAATAAAACACACCAGATATAAAAATAAGAAGTAAGAACATGATAAAGTAAGTAAGCATACTATATACAGGGTCAGTTCCAATACCATATTAACAATGTGCAGGGATACTGGAGTGATGGAGGTAGATATGTATAGGGGTAAGGTGACTAGGCAACAGAATATATGATAAACAGAGTAGCAGCAGCTTGTGAGTGGGTGTGTAGAGTCAGTATAAATGTGTGTGTGTGTCCGTGTGTGTGTGTCTGTGTCCGTGTGTGTGTGTCCGTGTGTGTGTTCATTCTCATCTTTCAGGAGATTCTGTCACTAACAAGCCGTCAGAGATCAACTGACTGTCATACCATCTATTAGAGAACACACACACGTCTCATGACACTCAAAACACACTCCTCTGACAGCTGAGATGCTTTGCTCATAACTGTGTGTGTGTGCAGCCTCTTGTTCAGCTGGCATCATATTCTGTCAGTTTAATCACTGCTCTCCTTCTCTCTCTCTTCTCCTCCTTCTCTCTCTCTTCTCCTCCTTCTCTCTCTCTTCTCCTCTTCCTCTCTCTCTCTCTCTCTTCTCGTCCTTCTCTCTCTCTCCTCCTTCTCTCTCTCTCTTCTCCTCCTTCTATGTTTCTCTCTTCTCCTCCTTCTCTCTCTTTCTTCTCCTCCTCCTCTCTCTCTTCTCCTCCCGTCTCTCTCTCTCTCCTCATTCTCTCTCTCTCTCTTCTCCTCCTTCTCTCTCTCTCTTCTCCTCCTCTCTCTCTCTTCTCCTCCTCTCTCTCTCTTCTCCTCCTCTCTCTCTCTTCTCCTCCTCTCTCTCTCTCTCACTCTCTTCTCCTCCTCTCTCGCTCTCTTCTCACTCTCTCTCTCTTCTCCTCCTCTCTCTCTCTCTCGCTCTCTCTCTTCTCCACCTCTCTCTCTCACACTCTCTTCTCCTCCTCTCGCTCTCTCTTCTCTCTCTCTCTCTTCTCCTCCTCTCTCTCTTCTCCTCCTCTCTCTCTCTTCTCCTCCTCTCTCTCTCTTCTCCTCCTTCTCTCTTTCTTCTCCTCCTCTCTCTCTCTCTCGCTTTCTCTCTTATCCTCCTCTCTCTCTCTCACTCTCTTCTCCTCCTCTCGCTCTCTCTTTTCGCTCTCTCTCTCTTCTCCTCCTCTCTCTCTCTCTCTCTCTCTCTTCTCCTCCTTCTCTTTCTCTTTTCCTCCTCTCTCTCTCTCTCTCTCTTCTCCTTCTCTCTCTCTCTCTCTCTTCTCCTCCTCTCTCTCTCTCTCTCTCTCTCTCTCTCTTGTCCTCCTCTCTCTCTCTTCTCCTCATTCTCTCTCTCTCTCTTCTCCTCCTCTCTCTCTCTCTTCTCCTCTCTCTCTCTCCCTTCTCCTCCTCTCTCTCTTCTCGCTTTCTCTCTCTTCTCCTCCTCTCTCTCTCGCTCTCTCTTCTCCCCCCCTCTCTCTCTCTTTTCCTCCTCTCTCTCTTCTCCTCATTCTCTCTCTCTTCTCCTCTCTCTCTCTCTCTCTTCTCCTCCTCTCTCTCTCTTCTCCTCCTCTCTCTCTCTCTTCTCCTTCTCTCTCTCTTCTCCTCATTTTTCTCTTTCCTCTCTCTGTCTGTCAGAACAATCTGAGGGTGACACACACACACACACACACACACACACACACACACATGCACAAATGCATGAACGCACGACCAACGCACACACACCCTGCCTGTCG
>NW_025533901.1:0-2500 GCF_020615455.1 Coregonus clupeaformis | reverse complement strand
TGATGACAGGTCTTTATATATATCATCCTAGTATATTGACTGATGACAGGTCTTTATATATATCATCCTAGTATAGTCTACTCGATGACATGTCTTTATATATATCATCCTAGTATAGTCTACTGATGACAGGTCTTTATATATATCATCCTAGTATAGTCGACAGATGACAGGTCTATATATATATCATCCTAGTATAGTCTACTGATGACATGTCTTTATATATATCATCCTAGTGTAGTCTACTGATGACAGGTCTTTATATATATCATCCTAGTATAGTCTACTGATGACAGGTCTTTATATATATCATCCTAGTATAGTCTACTGATGACATGTCTTTATATATATCATCCTAGTGTAATCTACTGATGACAGGTCTTTATATATATCATCCTAGTATAGTCTACTGATGACAGGTCTTTATATGTATATCATCCTAGTATAGTCTACTGATGACAGGATCTTTATATATATCATCCTAGTGTAGTCTACTGATGACAGGTCTTTCTATACATTCCTAGTATAGTCTACTGATGACAGGTCCAGTGGCGGCTCCTGAAGAATTCTCGGGAGGGGCATTTTTTCTGATGATTTAGGTGACCTACACACATTTTAAAAAAAGATATGTCCAGCAACAACATGAAGACAGGGCAGCATATGTCAATACCAGAAGCATTTATTGACTGATCTGGGGAGATGGATTCCAAAGTTTCTGTGACAGATTATAAATAATCTCTGATGCCTTTGTTATATTAGCTTTTGGTTGAATGTACTGTCGTAGTAAATATATAATGTTATAGCTTGGTCTGACTAAAATCTTGTGCATGACCCATTTTGTGTTGGGGCTTTGTTTTCAATCAATGCTGTTCCTATCCTATAACAATGGACAAAAAGAGTCCTATCTTGTCAGCCTTGTCAGCAGGTGGCCGAAGGACAACACCACACCATAGGTCTCTCAGTTCTTCCAACTCACGTTCTTGCTCTGAGGACACACACACACACACACACACACACACACACACTCTCACTGATAACACACACACACACACACAAATCATCACTGTTAAACACACACACACACACACACAAAAAAATCCCCTCTCTTTAGGCTGAACATTTGAAGACAGAGAACCCGACTCAGAGCCAATGCAACAGTGGGAGGGACCTCGCTTACTCATCGGGACCAATCGGAAGATCAGAACTACTAGATTCAACCTACATCATTTATTGTATAAAATGTCTGCACACAATGTTTTCGGCTCTTCAGATAGCTCCCTAAGAGTTTGACCTAACTGAGTCCGTGCACGCATTCCAGATACCTTTTACCTCTGAATAAACTGCCTTTATTATACCATATCACCTGTCCAAAGTCTCTACTTGGTCTCAGTTCTCCAGTAAACTTGTGATTATCAACAGTACAACTTGTTAGCCAAACAATTGGGGGAACTCCCACGGGGCAGATAGTAAGGTCGCACTGTGACACAGAAAGCAGTTCAATGTCGGCTCGGGGTACAGAGTCGCTCTCTTACCAGGATCGATTTTCCTGTGACTGTCAGATCGCGGTCCGCTCTGACCAGGGTGAAGCCGGCCGGCTCCACTTCTCTGTCCGGGACTCTGTCATCCAGCCAAGTCTCCCAGCTGTTTGGATTCGCTGCACAGCAACGTTTCATTATTTAGTCCGTTCGTAGCGGGTATGTACCACGATCAACAAGATCGGTCCAAACCCACCACTGCGAAATCCATGGTTGGCGGAATGTTTGTAAACTAAGTTGTACAAATTAAAAACATAGCGAATAACGCCACTAAGTGTACAAATTAAAAACATAAGATAACGCCACACTGCAGGTCGCAACAGAGCCGCTGGCAGCCTATTTTCTTAGTTACGTTCATGGTTACGTCACGTATGACGACGTAGTGCAAGCCCACAGACACCGCGAGAATGTATTGAAGCTTTGAAATTTGAAAAAAATAGATTTTACATGACAGGCTATGAGACTTCTAGGCGTTTTCAACCTGACTGAAATGCTTCAAAAGCGGGGAAGGGCCATTTGAAGCACGCGACTTTAGCCTGATTTGAGCTTTAGTGGCAGTCAGATCAGATTACAACACTGATAACTACTGTTGCTGATATAATTGATTAGAAAAAAATCCCTTCTTTTCCCGTTTGGCAAAAAGTCATCTTCATATGGCCCTATTGAACAGACTGACCCTGGACAGGTCTTTATGATATATCATCCTAGTGTAGTCTACTGATGACAGGTCTTTATATATTCATCCTAGTATAGTCTACTGATGACAGGTCTTTATATATATCATCCTAAAGTATAGTCTACCTGATGACAGGTCTTTATATCATCCTAGTATAGTCTACTGATGACAGGTCTTTTATATATATCATCCTAGTATAGTCTACTGATGACAGGTCTTTATATATATCATCCTAGTATAGTCTACTGATGACAGGTCTTTATATATATTCGTCCTAGTAGCTGGTCTA
>NW_025533899.1:195000-365817 GCF_020615455.1 Coregonus clupeaformis | reverse complement strand
TAGAACAGCAGGGGCAGCAGTAGAACAGTAGCAGGGCAGCAGAAGGGCAGTAGCAGGGCAGCAGTAGAACAGTAGCAGGGCAGCAGAGAACAGTAGCAGGGCAGAAGGGGCAGTAGCAGGGCAGCAGTAGAACAGTAGCAGGGCAGCAGAAGGGCAGCAGAAGGGCAGTAGCAGGGCAGCAGCAGGGCAGCAGGCTGGCAGCAGAAGGGCAGTAGCAGGCCAGCAGCAGGCAGTAGCAGGGCAGTAGCAGGGCAGCAGTAGGGCAGTAGCAGGGCAGCAGCAGGCCAGTAGCAGGGCAGCAGTATGTAGTGTAGCAGGGCAGCAGAAGGACAGTAGCAGGGCAGCAGGTAGGGCAGTAGCAGGGCAGCAGAAGGGCAGTAGCAGGGCAGCAGTAGGGCAGTAGCAGGGCAGCAGCAGGACAGTAGCAGGGCAGCAGAAGGGCAGTAGCAGGGCAGCAGAAGGACAGTAGCAGGGCAGCAGAAGGGCAGTAGCAGGGCAGCAGTAGAACAGTAGCAGGGCAGCAGAAGGGCAGTAGCAGGGCAGCAGCAGGGCAGCAGCAGGGCAGTAGCAGGGCAGCAGTAGAACAGTAGCAGGGCAGCAGAAGGGCAGTAACAGGGCAGTAAAGGCAGTAGTAGGCAGCAGAAGGGCAGTAGCAGGGCAGCAGCAGAACAGCAGTAGGGCAGCAGAAAGGGCAGTAGCAGGGCAGCAGTAGAACAGTAGCAGGGCAGTAGCAGGGCAGTAGCAGGGCAGCAGTAGAACAGTAGCAGGCCAGTAGGCAGCAGGGGAGTAGCAGGGCAAAGAAGAAGAGCAGCAGCAGGGCAGCAGAAGGGCAGTAGCAGGCAAGCAGTAGCAGCAGAAGGGCAGTAGCAGGCAGAAGGGCAGTAGCAGGGCAGCAGAAGGCAAAGTAGCAGGGCAGCAGTAGAACAGTAAGCAGCAGCAGAAGGGCAGTAGCAGGGCAGCAGAAGGGTAGCAGGGCAGAAGGGCAGCAGTAGGCAGCAGAAGGGCCAGTAGTGCAGGGCAGCAGAAGGGCAGCAGTAGGCAGCAGAAGGCAGTAGCAGGGCAGTAGTAGGGCAGCAGTAGAACAGTAGCAGGGCAGCAGTAGAACAGTAGCAGGGCAGCAGTATGAACAGAAGAGCAGGGCAGCAGAAGGGCAGAAAAAAGAAAAGCAGCAGAACAGTAGCAGGGCAGCAGTAGAACAGTAGCAGGGCAGCAGAAGGGCAGTAGCAGGGCAGCAGTAGAACAGTAGCAGGGCAGCAGCAACAGTAGCAGGGCAGCAGAAGGGGCAGTAGCAGGGCAGCAGTAGAACAGCAGCAGGGCAGCAGAAGGGCAGTAAGCAGGGCAGCAGGGCAGCAGCAGGTAGCAGGGCAGCAGTAGAACAGTAGCAGGGCAGCAGAAGGGCAGTAGCAGGGCAGCAGAAGGCAGGCAGCAGAAGGGCAGTAGCAGGGCAGCAGTAGAACAGTAGCAGGGCAGCAGAAGGGCAGTAGCAGGGCAGCAGAAGGGTGGCAGCAGGGCAGCAGAAGGCAGCAGAAGGGCAGCAGGGCAGCAGAAGGGCAGCAGTAGGGCAGCAGAAGGGCAGTAGCAGGGCAGTAGCGGCAGCAGAACAGTAGCAGGGCAGCAGGAAGAACAGTAGCAGGGCAGCAGTAGAACAGAAAGTAGGACAGCAGAAGGGCAGTAGCAGGGCAGCAGTAGAACAGTAGCAGGGCAGCAGTAGAACAGTAGCAGGGACAAGACAGAAGGGCAGTAGCAGGGCAGCAGTAGAACAGTAGCAGGGCAGCAGAAGGGCAGCAGAAGGGCAGTAGGCAGGGCAGCAGCAGGGCAGCAGAAGGGCAGCATGGGCAGTAGCAGGGCAGCAGCAGGGCAGTAGCAGGGTTGCAGCAGGCAGCAGGGCAGTAGCAGGGCAGCAGCAGGGCAGTAGCAGGGCAGCAGAAGGGCAGTAGCAGGGCAGCAGAAGGACAGCAGGGCAGCAGTAGGCAGTAGCAGGGCAGCAGGCTGGGCAGAAGCAGGGCAGCAGTAGGGCAGTAGCAGGGCAGCAGCAGGAACAGTAGCAGGCAAAAGAAGGTAGCAGGCAGCAGAAGGACAGCAGCAGGCAGCAGGAAAGGGCAGTAGCAGGGCAGCAGTAGAACAGTAGCAGGGGCAGCAGAAGGGCAGTGGAGCAGGCAGCAGGGCAGCAGCAGGGCAGTAGCAGGCAGCAGTAGAACAGTAGCAGGGCAGCAGAAGGGCAGTAGCAGGGCAGCAGAAGGCAGCAGGGCAGCAGAAGGGCAGCAGCAGGCCAGCAGTAGAAAACAGTAGCAGGGCAGCAGAAGGGCAGTAGTAAAGGTAGGAAGGGCAGCAGGGAAGGCAGTAGCAGGGCAGCAGAAGGGCAGTAGGGCAGCAGAAGGGCAGTAGTAGAACAGAGTGAAGGCAGCAGAAGAACAGTAGCAGGCAGCAGCAACAGTAGCAGGGCAGCAGTATGGGCAGTAGCGCAGCAGAACAGTAGCAGGGCAGCAGTAAAGAACAGTAGCAGGGCAGCAGAAGGGCAGTGGCAGGGCAGCAGTAGAACAGTAGCAGGGCAGCAGAAGGGCAGCAGAAGGGGCAGTAGCAGGGCAGCAGCAGGGGGCAGCAGAAGGGCAGCAGAAGGGCAGTAGCAGGGCAGCAGCAGGGCCAGTAGCAGGGCAGTGGTAGGGCAGTAGCAGGGCAGCAGCAGGGGCAGTAGCAGGGCAGTAGAAGGGTGGTAGCAGGCAGCAGAAGGACAGTAGCAGGGCAGTAGGGGCAGTAGCAGGCAGCAGAAGGCAGTAGCAGGGCAGCAGAAGGACAGCAGCAGGGCAGCAGTAGGGCAGTAGCAGGGCAGCAGAAGGGCAGTAGCAGGGCAGCAGAAGGACAGTAGTAGGGCAGTAGCAGGGCAGTAGCAGACCGGGCAGGGGAAAACTACAATCATTCAGACTAAAGTGACTAAAGCTGATTGAACACGTTTTCCCAACCTGTTCTAACATCTCCGTTGTTCCTTTATAGCTATAGTGTTAGATATATGCAACAACCTATTGTCAGTAATGTTTCCCTCTATAGTGTTAGATATAGCTGCTAATAACCTATTGGTAATGTTTCCCTCTATAGTGTTAGATATATGCCTAACAACCTATTGCTAATGTTCCCTCTATAGTGTTAGATATATGCACTAACAACCTATTTAGTAATGTTTCCCTCTATATAAGTTAGATATATGCTAACACCTATTGGTAATGTTTCCCTCTATAGTTGTTAGATATATGCTAACAACCTATTGGTAATGTTCCCTCTATAGTGTTGGGGTATAGCTAACAACCTATTGGTAATGTTCCCTCTATAGTGTTAGATATCTAACAACCTATTGGTAATGTTCCCTCTATAGTGTTAGATATACTTTCACTAACAACCTATTGTTAATGTTTCCCTCTATAGTGTTAGATATATGCTAACAACCTATTGGTAATGTTTCCCTCTATAGTGTTAGATATGCTAACAACCTATTGACAATGTTTCCCTCTATAGTGTTAGATATATGCTAACAACCTATTGGTAATGTTTCCTCTTTATAGTGTTAGATATTAAACAACCTATTGCAATGTTTCCCTCTATAGTGTTAGATGCTATATACACAACTCCATTGGTAATGTTTCCTTCTATAGTGTTAGATATATATAATAACCTATTGCAATGTTTATAGTGTTAGATATATGCTAAATAACCTATTGGTAATGTTTCTCTATAGTGTTAGATATACAAACAACCTATTGCTAATGTTTCCCTCTTAGTGTTAAGATATATACTAACAACCTATTGGTAATGTTTCCCTCTATAGTGTTAGATATATAACAACCTATTGTAATGTTTCCCTCTATAGTGTTAGATATATGCTAACAACCTATTGGTAATGTTTCCTCTATAGTGTTAGATATATGCTTAACAACCTATTGGTAATGTTTCCCTCTATAGTGTTAGATATATGCTAACAACCTATTGGTAATGTTTGCCTCTGTGTTACAGCACACAAACAACGTCACTATGTGCCTCGCAAATCCCAAATGTGACCCTATTTCCTATATAGAGCGCTACGTTGACCTGGCTTATAGTTGGCTAACCCCAACCAAAAGGGCCCTTATCAACACGAACACTATATAGGGAATAGAGTCAATTGGGACTGAGACAGATGCTGTTCGATGTAATGGATTTAATGTTAGCATCATTTAGCCCGAAGCCTTCTGAGTTTGTCCCAATAATCTCTCCTTTCTCCTGAAGTCTGCACTTGTTCACTACTCCCCACATGTTTACAGTTTTTCTCAGTCGCTTTGGTGCATTTTTCACATCATCCCTAACATGTGCAAAATAATAAGTGCATTTCTCAGAACAATTTGTACAAACTGCAATATACAATATATATGTTTCTAAAGCTAGTCAGTCACAAAAATCCTTAGTACATCTCTCAAAAGTAAATATTCATGCCAATGATCATGTCAGTGTCATCAGAATGATAAGTCATTGAGTCATTGTTCACGAACAAGGTTGTCAAAATGTTTAGGCATGTTGTCAATGGAACTGTGTACTTTGACAGTATTACCTAATGTAAACTTAGGCTAGCAGTTTGGATGACAGTTACTGTATTGGAAAATGCACAAGGCTGCACTCCACGGTATATATCAATTCTCAACAGTACTATTTACATATTACTGTATGCTTGGGTTATTGATTGAAAGAGACTGGACAACCCAAGGGGCACAAAGGGAAAAAAACTAAATTAGAAAGAAACACAGGAAACCACCCCTAAGGCAAAATTTGCCCACAGCACTGTTCTAGTGCTGTCTCACACTTCCAGACGTTCCTGTCTGTCAGCCCCACATATTCTCATCCACACACACTTTTCGGATATTTTCCCCTTCCAATGCAACGTGGAAAGAATCTTTGGAATGCCTTATCCATCCTCTGCAGGCGTCTACTGTGGTGTCCTCACATGCTGCATCCATTGCAGCCAGCAGGGTCATCTGTGTGTGTGGCTGACGATCGTACACCTTCCACCTCCATGCTGAAAATAACTCCTCAATGTGGGTTAAGGAATGGTGAATAAGGTGGGAGGAATTCTAATGAGGCATCCTCGGGTGGGTCACAAACCATTGCCTTATGATGTTTGATCGATGGAAAACTCACATTATCACAAATGACCACATACTTTGAGCAAATCCTCTCTAAACAGACCCTCTCATCATCAGGGATGAGCGCCTGTAGAGAGTCTCTAAAAAGTTGATTAGATGCTGGGTGTTGTATGGGCCTAAAAGGGGGATATGGTTTAGACACCATGCTCCGAAATAGCCAGCACACATGGTGATATTTCCTCCCGTTGGCCTGGCAAATCCACAGTAAGCTCTGTGACCGATGATATTCCGACCCCGCCTTCTGCATTTGGTCAGGTTGAAGCCAGCCTCATCCACGTATACAAAGTTGTGAGAGGGTTCACTTGATTCCAACTCATTAACGCTATATCCCAGAACACACAGTTGAATTTGTTTTGGTAAGGAAGAGTGACATAAAATGTACATATATTGCATGTTCCTTCCACAGCCAATGGAAATGTGTGCAGTTTATTTACTGTACTATGTAACACTATAAAATGTTGCTGTAAAGTAGTTACATAGATATATTGTTTTACCTGTACATACTGGTACCGTAGCTCCTTAACTCTGTCCTCATTCCCTTTGGAATGGTACACGGTACAAGCTGTTTCATACTCATCTGGTTTCTGTCTCAAGCACCCTGTCGATGGTTGAGATGCTAACCGTATGGATGTTTTCAAAGACATCGTTTGTCTTCTATAATGGTCCTTTGTATTTCCCCTGAGTCTCATGGCATTGTTTGCTCGGACCATGGTGCAAATAGCCTCCTCCTGTTGAGGGGTGTGTGAAAAGGCGTCCCTCTGCCACCGGTTTGAGGTAATCTTGCAGTCCTATGTGTGGAAAAATGCAGTGATGCATCGCACACTTTCACATAGACAAAACTATCTGAACACACATTTTACTGTAAAACATACAGGTGGGTGCATGTAAGGTGCAGTATGTATCTGTATAGAGTATATTTCTGTATGCTGGGGAAAATACAAGTGGACTACTGTAATATGAAGCATTGTAGGAAGTATACAGTATACTGCTTATATACAGTCAGTAGCACTGTACATTGGTGGACATACCTGTTCTCTCTTAAAACGTTTGTACTATTGAGGACACGGTTGATCTCCCAATATTCGGCTGCACCCGACACGACCCGCCTCAGCCATTGTAAGGCCATGATTGAGGCAACATGGTCTACAATAGTGGCCCTTAACCATCAGATAGCGCCTTATGTCCTCTTCTGCCTCTTCCTCTGTTTTGCCTTCCACCACGCACATCCTTGCTCCCTCTTCTTCCTCCTCTTGGCTGTTGACCCTGTTCGTTTCCTGGTCCATCCATTATTGGAAAATTGCAACTCTGTGTTGTGGTCTGTGTATATATGCTTGCCAATTGATTCTTCATGAGATGCACCTTTGAGCAATTTAGACAACTGGTTGATTGTTGGTTGAACTAACACTTTACATTCCTTCATGAGTGAGGGGTTAATTTCACCTGCACGATTCAGCAATTTACGTTTTTAGTACAAAAAGGTCTAATAGAAATGTGTAAAACTATGCTTGACAAAGTTTATGACAAATAGTTCAACAATTTTGCATGTAATGGCTTATGCAAGGAACTAATGCCTAGATGTTTTTGAGGGGTAAGACTATTCAACAGAGAACCATCTACTATATTTTTGATCAACATGACATGAGCAATTGAAAATGTGGAAGGAGCTGACACTTGTACATTATCAATTGCAATATGTATAAAAAGCAATTGCAATTTGTTCAAAGGAATAAGAAATTGCTTTAATGATGTGCACAAGTGACTAGATGATTTGGAATTTGTACAAGTAGTATCAAGAATTGCACTTTTGATCTAAGAAATGCACCAAAGCGACTGAGAAAAACTGTAAAAGCATTGGCTTGGGGTAGGCTTAGGCTAGACATGAGTTTCCATTTCCAGTCATTTCCTTTCAAATCCATGAAGGGAAGTGAACAAGTGCACACTTCGGCAGAAAGGAGAAAGGATTGGGACAAAACCAAAGCCTTTTCTATATGTCTGTCAACATGCAGACCAGGCAGAATGTACTGTAATCTGGATGAATCGATTTGTTTCCATTAAAGAACCATGACAATCAAGGTTACTCACAAAGTTGTAGGATCTGTTAAATAGAACATTAAAACGTTGATACATTACCACCTAAGATGGACTTTTACTTAGACGCTTCTCTATAAAAAAACATCAGTTAAATATCTTTCTATTCATCAGAGCAGTGTTTGGGAAACCCTCATCTAGGCTTTGAACTGTGTGTGTGTGTGTGTGTGTGTGTGTGTGGGCAGAGCAGCAATGACACGGTCGTTAGCGGTTGATTGCAGCCATCTTGAACAGATCTGGCCTCACCACAGGTCTCCTTTCACTGGGCTGTCATTACTGCAGAGGTAAGTCTCTCTAACACACACGTGCTGGGGCCAGGGGGATGAATGAGTGCAGTGAGGCCTGGACCTGATCGATGCTGGGCGGCTGGTGGTTCTGGGGAGAGGGGATTGTGTAAGGCAATCCTCTGGTGGGACTGTCAGAGCACATTAACCAGACACACACACACACACACACCCCCACACACAACCCTGGACCGTCACACACACACCCTGACCCACACACACAATCCCTGACCCACACACACACCCTGACCCACACACACACCCTGACCCACACACTACCCTGACCCACACACACACCTGACCCACACACTACCCCTGACCCACACACACACCCTGACCCACACACACTACCCTGACCCACACACTACTCCTGACCCACACACTACCCCCGACCCACACACCCTGGACCCACACACACACCCTGGACCCACACACTACCCTGACCCACACACTAACCCACCCTGACCCAACACACTACCCTGACCCACACACCACCTCCTCGACCCACACACACTACCCTGACTCCACACACCCTGACCCACACACACACACCCTGGACTACACACTACCCACACACACCCTGACCGCACACACTCACCCCCAACCACACACACCCCTGACCCACACACTACCCCTGACCCACACACCCTACACACCGACTCCTACACACTACCCCTGACCCACACACTGCCCTGACCCACACACAACCCGACCCACCACACAACCTGACCCACACAACCCTGACCCACACACTACCCTGACCCACACTCCACCCTGACCCACACACACTACACCAAACTGACCCACACACTAAACACCCCGACCCACACACACCCACCCCACACACCCCCGACCCACACACCCACCCACACACCTGACCCACACACTACCCTGACCCACACACATGACCCACACACTACTGACCCACACCCCTGGACATGACACACACCCTGACCCACACACACACCCTGACCCACACACCCTGGACCCACACACACACCCTGGACCCACACACACTACCCTGACCCACACACTACCCTGACCCACACACCCACCCACAACCCTGACCCACACACACACCCTGACCACACACACACCCTGACCCACACACACCCCAACCCTGACCCACACACTACCCTGACCCACACACCCGGGACCCACACACACCCCCTGACCCACACACTACACCCCTGACCCACACACTACTCCCTGGACCCACACGCACTCACCCCTGACCCACACACTACCCCACACCCCCTGACCCACACACACACCCTGGACCCACACACACCCCCAACACCTGGACCCACACACTACCCTGACCCCACACACCCTGACCCACACACCACCCTGGACTCCACACACTACCCTGACCCACACACACACCCTGGACCCACACACTACCCAATTCTGGGACCCACACACTACCCTGACCCACACACTACCCTGACCCCCACACACACCCCGACCCACACACCAACCCTGACCCACACACTACCCTGACCCACACACACCCTGACCCACACACAAATTACCCTGACCCACACACACACCCTGACCCACACACACACCCTGACCCACACACTACCCTGACCCACACCTACCCTGACCTACACACACACCCTGACCCACACACCCTGACCAAAACACACACACCTGGACCCACACACCACCCTGACCCACACACCCTGGCACACTACCCACACACTACTCCTGACCCAAGCGCACCCTGGACCCACACACACACCCTGGGACCCACACACTACCCTGACCCACACACTACCCTGACCCACACATACACACCCTGACCCACACACACACCCTGACCCACACACTACCCTGACCCACACACTACACCCTGACCCACACACACACCCTGACCCACACACTACCCTGACCCACACACAACCCTGACCCACACACACTACCCTGACCCACACACACCCTGACCCACACACTACCCCGACTCCACACACCCTGACCCACACACACCCACTGACCCACACACTACCCTGACTCCACACACTACCCTGACCCACACTACTACCCTGACCCACACGAACCCTGGACCCACACACCCACACCCTGGACTCCACACACTACCCTGACCCACACACTACCCTGGACTCCACACCCACACCCTGACCCACACACTCACACCCTGGACTCCACACACTACCCTGACCCACACACACCCTGACCCACACACTCACCCTTTGACCCACACACTACCCTGACCCACACACACCACCCTGACCCACACACTACCCTGACCCACACACACACACCCACTCCTGACCCACACAACACCCTGACCCACACACACACCCTGACCCACACACTACCCCGACCCACACACCCCTGACCCACACACACCCTGACCCACACACTACCCGACCCACACACACACCCTGACCCACACACTATTTCACCCTGACCCACACACTGTTACACATCCCTGAACCACACACTACCCTGACCCACACACTACCCTGACCCACACACTTACACCCTGACCTACACACTACCCTGACCCACACACATACCCACCCACACACCTACCCTGACCCACACACACTACCCGACCCACACACCACCCTGACCCACACACACCTGACCCACACACACTACCCGACCTGCACACTACACACACCCTGACCCACACACACCCTGACCCACACACCTACCCTGACCCACACACTGCCTGACCCACACACACCACCCGACCCACACACACACCTGACCCACACACCCTGACCCACACACTACCCTGACTACACACACCCTGACCCACACACACTACCTGACCCACACACTACCCTGACCCACACACTACCTGACCCACACACACTACCCTGACCTACACACACACCCTGACCCACACACACCCTGACCCACACCACACCCACACCCTGACCACACACACACCCTGACCCACACACACCCTGACCCACACACACTACCTGACCCACAAACTCACCCTGACCCACACACACCCTGACTCCACACACACACCCTGACCCACACACTACCCTGACCCACACACTACCCTGACCCACACACTACCCTGACTCCACACACTCACCCCTGACCCACACACCACCCTGGACCCACACACCACCCTGACCCACACACACCCCCTGGACCCACACACTACCCTACCCACACACTACCCTGACCCACACACACACCCTGGACCCACACACACACCCTGGACCCACACACCACCCTGACCCACACACTACCCTGGACCCACACACACCCCCACCCCCAAACCTGACCCACACACACCCTGACCCACAACACACCACCCTGACCCACACACACACCCTGGACCCACACACACCTCTGACCCACACACACCTGAACCCACACACACCCTGACCCACACACACACCCTGACCCACACACTACCCTGACCCACACACACCCTGACCCACACACCCTGACCCACACTACCCTGACCCACACACTACCCCTGACCCACACACATTACCCGACCCACACACTACCCTGACCCACACACACACCCTGACCCACACACACACCCTGACCCACACACTACCCTGACCCACACACTACCCTGACCCACACACACCCTGACCCACACACTACCCTGACCCACACACTACCCTGACCCACACACCCTGACCCAAACACACACCCTGACCCACACACACTCACCCTGACCCACACACACCTGACCCACACACACTACCCTGACCCACACACTACCCTGACCCACACACACTACCCTGAACCTACACACACCCTGACCCACACACACACACCGCCGACCCACACACTACCCTGACCACACACACACCCTGACCCACACACACCCTGACCCACACACCTACCCTGACCCACACACTACCCTGACCCACACACACTACCCTGACCCACACACACTACCCTGACCCACACACTACCCTGACCCTAACACACCCTGACCCACACACACTACCCTGACCCACATCACTACCCTGACCCATCACACCCTGACCCACACACACACCCTGACCCACACACTACCCTGACCCACACACTACCCTGACCCACACACTACCCTGACCCACACACCCTGACCCACACACACACCCTGACCCACACACTACCCTGACCCACACACTACCCTGACCCACACACCCTGACCCACACACACACCCTGACCCACACACACTACCCTGACCCACACACCCTGACCCACACACTACCCTGACCCACACAACACCCTGACCCACACACTACCCTGACCCACACACACACACCTGACCCACACTACCCACCCACACACCCTGACCCACACACACCCTGACCCACACAAACACACCTGACCCACACACACTACCCTGACCCACACACTACCCTGACCCACACACACTACCCTGACCCACACACACCCTACAATTCCACACACACCCTGACCCACACACACCCTGACCCACACACTACCCTGACCTACACACTACCCTGACCCACACACACACCCCTGACCCACCACACTACCCTG
The DNA here is from genome assembly GCF_020615455.1 of Coregonus clupeaformis. Taxonomy (NCBI): domain Eukaryota; kingdom Metazoa; phylum Chordata; class Actinopteri; order Salmoniformes; family Salmonidae; genus Coregonus; species Coregonus clupeaformis. Next base: position 353,773 of record NW_025533899.1, on the reverse strand, counting down.
ACCCACACATACACCCTGACCCACACACTACCCTGACCCACACTACACCCTGCCCTGACTCACACACACCCTGACCCACACACTACCCTGACCCACACACTACCCTGACCCACACACTACCCGACCCACACACTACCCTGACCCACACTACCCTGACCCACACAACACTACCCTGACCCAGCACACACTACCCTGACCCACACACACCCTGACCCACACACCCTGACACACACACTACCCTGACCCACACACTACCCTGACCCACACACCCTGACCCACACACACACCCTGACCCACACACACCCTGACCCACACACACTACCCTGACCCACACACTACCCTGACCCACACACTCCTGACCCACACACACACCCTGACCTACACACTACCCTGACCACACACTACCTGACTACACACCCTGACCCACACACACACCCTGACCCACACACACACTTGACCCTCACACCCTGACCCACACACTACCCTGACCCACATACACCCTGACCCACACACTACCCGACCCACACACACACCTGACCCACACACTACCCTGACCCACACACCCTGACCCACACACTACCCTGACCCACACACCCTGACCCACACACTACCCTGACCCACACACTACCCTGACCACACACACTACCTGACCCACACACACCCTGACCCATACACACCCTGACCCACACACACCCTGACCCACACACTACCCTGACCCACACACTACCCTGACCCACACACACACCCTGACCCACACACTACCCTGACCCACACATACACCCTGACCCACACACTACCCTGACCCACACACACACCCTGACCTACACACTACCCTGACCCACACACACACCCTTGACCCACACACACACCTGGACCCACACACTACCCTGACCCACACACTACCCTTGACCCACACACACTACTCCTGACTCCACACACTACCCTGACCCACACACACCCTGACCCACACACTACCCTGACCCACACACACACCCTGACCTACACACTACCCTGACCCACACACACACCCTGACCCACACACACACCCTGACCCACACACTACCCTGACCCACACACTACCCTGACCCACACACACTACCCTGACCCACACACTACCCTGACCCACACACTACCCTGACCCACACACTACCCTGACCCACACACTACCCTGACCCACACACTGCCCTGCTCCAGCCTCCGGGTACGACCGGTTCGTTACAGGAACTAACGGCAGGAATATTATCTTTACACTGAACACTTCATAGTGACTCTTATTCTGAAAACAACTACTCAACATACTGAAATACTGAACAGAAACACTATGACAGAAGTGGAATAGAATAGGAATTCTTTCCCTCAATGAATTTCAGTTTTTAATGTACTTGACAATAATATGTATTGAGCTGAAAATGCCTATTGTGTGGTAGGCCTTTAAGGCTGTGGGTGAGGCTGTGGATGTGGCTGTGGCTGTGGGTGTGGCTGTGGGTGTGGATGTGGGTGCGGCTGTGGGTGCGGCTGTGGGTGTGGCTGTGGGTGTTGTCTTGAATTAGGCCTGCAGGCCCATTGTTTGAGAAAGAGCCTAGCGTTGTTCTGGGATTACGGTTTTTATAAAAATAATTTAAGAGGTTTTCTTTTGATTATTGGATTATATCTTCCTTGGATCATTGGATCATCCATCCAAGGAATCAAACCAGAGGTTCTGGTAGGATAAAGATTTTAATAAGATACATTTCAGATTGCTTTCTGGACTGTCGTCTCTAACTGGATATCGAACCATTGTGTCGAGGTGAAAAAGAGAGCCACCTGGTGGTTGGTGAACTTTCAGAAGTGCCGGTTTAATAAAGAGACAATCGCCCCGGGTCCCCAGTCAGAGGGACGCAGCAGGAGACATACTCAAGTCACTCATGTATTGCCACAAGCACACACACAGCATTGAATTGTAGTACTAGGGTTGATAATGGTGGAAGTGGAAGGAATAGTGATAGTGGTTTTCTATGGATAAGAAACAGAAAGAAACACAGGCTGTAATTAGTTATTACTAAACAATAGCAATATATGCTACTATGCTAATGTACTGGAAGTGATGTACATAAGGTGCTAGCAGGAGCAGTGCAATGGGAAATGGCTAATAAACTAATTACCTGGATACAGGTAGCTACATTATCAAATCAAATCAAATTGTATTTGTCACATGCGCCGAATACAACAGGTGTAGACTTTACAGTGAAATGCTTACTTACAGCCCTTAACCAACAATGCAGTTTTAAGAAAAATAACAAATAATTAAAGAGCAGCAGTAAAATAACAGTAGCGAGGCTATATACAGGGGGGTACCGGTACAGAGTCAATGTGTGGGGGCACAGGTTAGTCAAGGTAATTGAGGTAATATGTACATGTGGGTAGAGGTAAAGTGACTATGCATAGATAATAAACAGAGAGTAGAAGCTAACGCTTGCCGTGCGGTAGGGTGGCTGGAGTCTTTGGCAATTTTTAGGGCCTTCCTCTGACACCGCCTGGAATAGAGGTCCTGGATGGCAGGAAGCTTGGCCCCAGTGATGTACTGGGCCGTACGCACTACCCTCTGTAGTGCCTTGCGGCCGGAGGCCAAGCAGTTGCCATACCAGGTGGTGATGCAACCAGTCAGGATGCTCTCGATGGTGCAGCTGTATAACTTTTTGAGCCAAATATTTTCAGTCTCCTGAGGGGGAATAGGCTTTGTCGTGCCCTCTTCATGACTTTCTTGGTGTGTTTGGACCAGGATAAAAAAAAAAATTTAGGGGGAAGATCAGCTTTTATATTTCAGATAGATTGTAACATCCATCAATGTAATTTTCTGCATCAATTCCAATCCCCCATATCCCTCCATTTACATAGGAGTGGTTAAAACATGCTAATAACGGTTCTCTGAGTCTATCAAAAAAGGTTTGGTATACCTCGACTGGTATGCCATCCAACCCTGGAGTTTTCCCGGACTTAAAGTCTTTAATTGCATCCAGAAGTTCCTCCTCTGTAATTTCACCTTCACATGAGTCTTTCTGTATGGCTGTTAATTTCACATTATCAATAGAAAATAAATCTCTACAATTAGCTTCAGTTAGAGGAGATGGAGATGACTGAAATGAAAACATATGCTTAAAGTACTTTTCTTCCTCCTTCAAAATATAATTTGGTGAATCATGGGTGACTCCGTCATTTGTAACCAGTTTCAATAAATTATTTTTGGTAGCATTCCTATGTTGAAGATTAAAAAAGAATTTTGTGCATTTTTCCCCATATTCCATCCAGTTTGCTTTATTTTTATAATATATTACACTTGATCTTTCTTGACTAAGTTTCTCCATTTCTTTTTGTTTTTCCTCTAATTTATTCTGAGCCTCTATGTTACAGTTTGTATTGCTATCTATCTGTTCTGTTAGACCTTCTATTTCCTTTGTTAGTATGGACCTTTTTGACCTAAATTGCTTTTGTTTTCGAGATGAGTACTGAATTGCATGGCCTCTAAAGGCACATTTAAAGGTGTCCCATACAATAAGGGGATTTGCTATACCTATGATATGTCGGAAAGAATCAGTTATAAATTCCTCTGTCCTAGTTAAAAACAAGTGATCATCCAATAGGCTTTGATTACATTTCCAATATCCTCGCCACGTGGAAATTCAGTAAGAGTAATGTATATGCCAATTATATGATGGTCCGACCACATTCTGTCCCCTATCAACACTTTTTAAACTTTTGGTGCCAACGAGAATGACATAAGAAAGAAGTCAAGACGACTAGGTTGATTGAGTCTCCGCCATGTATATCTCATTAGATCAGGATATTTAAGCCTCCATATATCTACTAGTTCTAATGTATCCATGACATTCACGATTTCCTTAAGAGCATGAGTGTGATTATTTGTAGTGTGATTTCCTTTACGGTCCATTGAGCTATTTAAAATTGTATTATAATCTCCCACCATAATAATAGAGTCTTGAATTTCTTGCAGGGTTGATAATTTATTATACACTGCTCAAGAAAATAAAGGGAACACTAAATTAACACATCCTAGATCTGAATGAAAGAAATAATCTTATGAAATACTTTTTCTTTACATAGTTGAACGTGCTGACAACAAAATCACACAAAAATTATCAATGGAAATCAAATGTATTAACCCATGGAGGTCTGGATTTGGAGTCACCCTCAAAATTAAAGTGGAAAACCACACTACAGGCTGATCCAACTTTGATGTAATGTCCTTAAAACAAGTCAAAATGAGGCTCAGTAGTGTGTGTGGCCTCCACATGCCTGTATGACCTCCCTACAACGCCTGGGCATGCTCCTGATGAGGTGGCGGATGGTCTCCTGAGGGATCTCCTCCCAGACCTGGACTAAAGCATCCGCCAACTCCTGGACAGTCTGTGGTGCAACGTGGCGTTGGTGGATGGAGCGAGACATGATGTCCCAGATGTGCTCAATTGGATTCAGGTCTGGGGAACGGGCGGTCCATAGCATCAATGCCTTCCTCTTGCAGGAACTGCTGACACACTCCAGCCACATGAGGTCTAGCATTGTCTTGCATTAGGAGGAACCCAGGGCCAACCGCACCAGCATATGGTCTCACAAGGGGGTCTGAGGATCTCATCTCGGTACCTAATGGCAGTCAGGCTACCTCTGGCGAGCACATGGAGGGCTGTGCGGCCCCCAAAGAAATGCCACCCCACACCATGACTGACCCACCGCCAAACCGGTCATGCTGGAGGATGTTGCAGGCAGCAGAACGTTCTCCACGGCGTCTCCAGACTCTGTCACGTCTGTCACATGTGCTCAGTGTGAACCTGCTTTCATCTGTGAAGAGCACAGGGCGCCAGTGGCGAATTTGCCAATCTTGGTGTTCTCTGGCAAATGCCAAACGTCCTGCACGGTGTTGGGCTGTAAGCACAACCCCCACTTGTGGACGTCGGGCCCTCATACCACCCTCATGGAGTCTGTTTCTGACCGTTTGAGCAGACACATGCACATTTGTGGCCTGCTGGAGGTCATTTTGCAGGGCTCTGGCAGTGCTCCTCCTGCTCCTCCTTGCACAAAGGCGGAGGTAGCAGTCCTGCTGCTGGGTTGTTGCCCGCCTACGGCCTCCTCCACGTCTCCTGATGTACTGGCCTGTCTCCTGGTAGCGCCTCCATGCTCTGTACACTACGCTGACAGACACAGCAAAGCTTCTTGCCACAGCTCGCATTGATGTGCCATCCTGGATGAGCTGCACTACCTGAGCCACTTGTGTGGGTTGTAGACTCCGTCTCATGCTACCACTAGAGTGAACGCACCGCCAGCATTCAAAAGTGACCAAAACATCAGCCAGGAAGCATAGGAACTGAGAAGTGGTCTGTGGTCACCACCTGCTAAACCAGTCCTTTATTGGGGGTGTCTTGCTAATTGCCTATAATTTCCACCTGTTGTCTATTCCATTTGCACAACAGCATGTGAAATGTATTGTCAATCAGTGTTGCTTCCTAAGTGGACAGTTTGATTTCACAGAAGTGTGATTGACTTGGAGTTACATTGTGTTGTTTAAGTGTTCCCTTTATTTTTTTGAGCTGTGTATATATTGTCAAAGAAGTGTGGATCATCATTATTTGGTCCGTAAAGGTTAATGAGCCATATCTGTTTATGGTCCAATAACATATTTAAAATAATCCATCTACCTTGCGTATCTGTTTGGACAATTTGCACATTTGGATCGAAATTACTGTTAATTAATATCATCACCCCTTTCGAGTTATATTTCACCCCCCCCATTCCTTTTTCCACGCAACTTCATCTAGAATTGTTGAATGAGTTTCCTGTAAACAATATATATTATAATCCTTCTCTTTGAGCCATGTAAATATTGTTCTTCTTTTGTTATTATCTGTTAAACCATTACAATTATAACTGGCTATACTTATTTCACCACATACCATAACGGGATACAAGTTTCAAATCTATTTATCATTATACAGTGGGGGAAAAAAGTATTTAGTCAGCCACTATTTGTGCAAGTTCTCCCACTTAAAAAGATGAGAGAGGCCTGTAATTTTCATCATAGGTACACGTCAACTATGAAAGACAAATTGAGAAAAAAAATTCCAGAAAATCACATTGTAGGATTTTTTATGAATTTATTTGCAAATTATGGTGGAAAATAAGTATTTGGTCACCTACAAACAAGCAAGATTTCTGGCTCTCACAGACCTGTAACTTCTTCTTTAAGAGGCTCCTCTGTCCTCCACTCGTTACCTGTATTAATGGCATCTGTTTGAACTTGTTATCAGTATAAAAGACACCTGTCCACAACCTCAAACAGTCACACTCCAAACTCCACTATGGCCAAGACCAAAGAGCTGACAAAGGACACCAGAAACAAAATTGTAGACCTGCACCAGGCTGGGAAGACTGAATCTGCAATAGGTAAGCAGCTTGGTTTGAAGAAATCAACTGTGGGAGCAATTATTAGGAAATGGAAGACATACAAGACCACTGATAATCTCCCTCGATCTGGGGCTCCACGCAAGATCTCACCCCGTAGGGTCAAAATGATCACAAGAACGGTGAGCAAAAATCCCAGAACCACACGGGGGGACCTAGTGAATGACCTGCAGAGAGCTGGGACCAAAGTAACAAAGCCTACCATCAGTAACACACTACGCCGCCAGGGACTCAAATCCTGCAGTGCCAGACGTGTCCCCCTGCTTAAGCCAGTACATGTCCAGGCCTGTCTGAAGTTTGCTAGAGTGCATTTGGATGATCCAGAAGAGGATTGGGAGAATGTCATATGGTCAGATGAAACCAAAATAGAACTTTTTGGTAAAAACTCAACTCGATCGTGTTTGGAGGACAAAGAATGCTGAGTTGCATCCAAAGAACACCATACCTACTGTGAAGTATGGGGGGTGGAAACATCATGCTTTGGGGCTGTTTTTTCTGCAAAGGGACCAGGACGACTGATCCGTGTAAAGGAACGAATGAATGGGGCCATGTATCGTGAGATTTTGAGTGAAAACCTCCTTCCATCAGCAAGGGCATTGAAGATGAAACGTGGCTGGGTCTTTCAGCATGACAATGATCCCAAACACACCGCCCGGGCAATGAAGGAGTGGCTTCGTAAGAAGCATTTCAAGGTCCTGGAGTGGCCTAGCCAGTCTCTCTGATCTCAACCCCATAGAAAATCTTTGGAGGGAGTTGAAAGTCCGTGTTGCCCAGCGACAGCCCCAAAACATCACTGCTCTAGAGGAGATCTGCATGGAGGAATGGGCCAAAATACCAGCAACAGTGTGTGAAAACCTTGTGAAGACTTACAGAAAACGTTTGACCTGTGTCATTGCCAACAAAGGGTATATAACAAAGTATTGAGAAACTTTTGTTATTGACCAAATACTTATTTTCCACCATAATTTGCAAATAAATTCATTAAAAATCCTACAATGTGATTTTCTGGGAAAAAAAAATCTCATTTTGTCTGTCATAGTTGACGTGTACCTATGATGAAAATTACAGGCCTCTCTCATCTTTTTAAGTGGGAGAACTTGCACAATTGGTGGCTGACTAAATACTTTTTTTCCCCACTGTATATGTTTGTAAATTTACCAATAAAAAATACCATAGCGATTGACTGTCCATATAGCTGTACCATGATATTTGCATTGCTACTAAGTAACCCTCCAATTGTTCTCCACTAATTCCCCCGCTAAAGCCCCTCCCCATCCCAAGTTGGGCCGTCATCCCAGTGATCGGCATCCCACCCACGTCCCTCCGGATCCCTAGGCCCCCGAGAGGCCAGGACCCATCCATCGAAAACAGCACACAGTGCCACCCACAAAACAGAAGCATTTCCAATGCTCTCATTTCTCTCTCTCTCTCTCTCTCTCTCTCTCTCTCTCTCTCTCTCTCTCTCTCTCTCTCTCTCTCTCTCTCTCTCTCTCTCTCTCTCTCTCTCTCTCTCTCTCTCTCTCTCTCTCTCTCTCTCTCTCTATATATCTATATATATATATATATATATATATATAGCTATTTAAAAATATATATCCATTCAAATATTTTGCATCTTATTTTCCATCATTATTGATTAATATGCGTAATAATGTCGGCAGTTCATGCATAGGATTTTAACCTATAACCCGGATTGCCATTGTATTACATTACATTTTTGACAAGCAATTATTATTTTAGCAAACAATTATTGTGGTTCATCCTATATTCTCCCTAACATCCTTACCCCCTTTCAACAGATGTGGGATAAACACACACACACACACACACACACACGCACACACACACACACACACACACACACGCACATACTCTAACACACTCAACCCCTTTCCTCCACAATCAACCATAAAATCAGATGCTCAACGGTTGTTACATCCCAGAGCCCAACTCAAGAAAGGACCTGATTTACGAATGCATATACAGTTACAGCTGTTTGAGAAAGCATGCAAGATTGAGCAAAAATGGACAACAATGTGAGATTTGATGAATCTGTGTCAAGGTGATGGAGATCCGATCCACCCTCTTCCCCTGAAACACCAACACTCTGGTACCCCGTTGCATCTCATTTTACATTTTAGTCATTTAACAGACGCTCTTATCCAGAGCGACTTACAGTTAGTGAGTGCATACATTATTTTAATTTTTTTCATACTGGCCCCCTGTGGGAATCGAACCCACAACCCTGGCGTTGCAAGCGCCATGCTCTACCAACTGGGCTACACCTGCAGTCAGTCACCCCCTGGGCCACAATAATAAGCCCCCTCTCTGATTGTCCGAGTGTGACCCCCTCCCCATGGGTTACTGCAGCCAGTGTTTCCAGCACTGCCACTACCTGGGTGGGCGTACCCCACCGGAATCCCCACCGGCTAGGTACAAGGTCGTCAAGGTTCTCATTGGCAGCTTTGAGAATTTCCTTGTATATTATGATCTCCCATCAGGGGGCTCTGACTTTGTAGGACCAACCCTGCCAGGCAGGCTCAGAATCTTGAGGGGGCGGTGCTGCTCTAGTAGGTCTCTGACCACATTTATCTTTCTGTTTTGGCTGCATATAGGCAACTTACAGCAGGTCCATAAAACAGATTGTCACGCCCTGACTCTGGGGACTCGTATATGTTGAGTCAGGGTGTGTAGGTTCTATGTTGTGATTTTCTATGTTTGATTCTAGTATGTCTATTTCTATGTTGGCCTGTGTGGTTCCCAATCAGAGGCAGCTGTCGCTCGTTGTCTCTGATTGGGGACCATACTTAGGCAGCCTATTGGCACTAGTGGTTTGTGGGATCTTGTTCCGTGTTAAGGTATGTTGTGTTGTGCTGCCTTGGACTTCACGTATCATTTGTTTATTGTTTTGTCGTTGTGTTTAGTCGTTAATAAACATGTATGCATATCACGCTGCGCCTTGGTCCGTCCCGTTCGTCAACGATCGTGACAGAAGATCCCACCAAACGAGGACCAAGCAGCGTGCCCAGGAAGAGCGTATAGCGATGTCACAGGTGGGCAAATGGTGGTCATGGGAGGAGATATTCGCGGGGAAAGGGCCATGGGCGAAGGTAAATGCCCAGGCAGGAGAGGAACGACGGCAACACGGAAGCCGGCCGAGGAGGAGGCCCGAGAAGCAGCCCCAATAAAAAAAATTGGGGGGGCTAAAAGGGTGGTCGGGGAGCGATAGAGAAGAGCCCCGACCACTGCACCCGGTTGGGTTTCGGATTGGGTCCCCACGACCTTGGGAAGAGGAGTGGGAACAGTACTACACTGAGGAGTCGGAGGATGACGACGACGACGAGTGTCTGTTCCCTAACTCGTGGGGGCTCCCGGAGGAGTCCTCACGGGAAGAGGAGTGCCGACGACGAAGACCCGAGAGGCAACCCCAAGAACATTTTTGGGGGGGCACACGGTGTGGACGACGAGGCAGCAGGAGGCAGCGACAGGGCAGATCTGCAGGTTAGGAGAGGAGGCCACCAGGTTACGGGGGCTATTGGTTTAGAGGGAGCAGAAGTTATTCGGTCAGAGGGAGGAGCTACAGGAGGCAAAAAGGGAGAAGGAGAGTGTAGAGGCACGGCGAGAGGAACTGGTTAGGCAGCAGAAGGAGCAGGGGTTTATAAAGGAACCCAGTCCCGCTCCTCGCACCAAGAAAGTGGTGCGTGTCGCCAGTCCGGTCCGGCCCGTTCCTGCTCCCCGCACTAAGCCAGTGGTGCGTGTTCCCAGTACGGCCCGACCCGTTCCTGCTCCCCGCACTAAGCCAGTGGTGCACGTCGCCAGCCCGGTCCGGCCTGTTCCTGTCTTTAGCCTTATAATTTGTTTTGTGTTATTATCCAGATTGAATGTTATTACCCTCGAATATATGAAGTGCTAATATTCAGTCTAACTTAATGATATTGAATATTATGTTTTTATCTTGAGGTGATTTTTACTGCTGTGTATTCAATATGCCTTCTTGTCTACCGGAAGCCAGTTAGGAAAGTTCCTGTAGATACATGTTAATCAAATGTTATGCATGATAGTTTGTTGGTGATGTGGACACCAAGGAACTTGAAGCTCTCAACCTGCTCCACTACAGCCCGGTCGATGAGAATGGGGGCGTGCTCGGTCCTCCTTTTCCTGTAGTCCACAATCATCTCCTTTGTCTTGATCACGTTGAGGGAGAGGTTGTTATCCTGGCACCACACGGCCAGGTCTCTGACCTCCTCCCTATAAGCTGTCTCGTCATTGTCGGTGATCAGTCCTACCACTGTTGTGTCGTCGGCAAACTTAATGATGGTGTTGGATGCGTGCTTGGCCACACAGTCATGGGTGAACAGGGAGTACAGGAGGGGACTGAGCACGCACCCCTGAGGGGCCCCCGTGTTGAGGATCAGCGTGGCAGATGTGGTGTTGCCTACCCTCACCACCTGGGGGCGGCCCGTCAGGAAGTCCAGGATCCAGTTGCAGAGGGAGGTGTTTAGTCCCAGGGTCCTGAGCTTAGTGATGAGCTTTGAGGGCACTATGTTGTTGAATGTGGTGTGGTCAATGAATAGCATTCTCACATAGGTGTTACTTTGTCCAGGTGTGAAAGGGCAGTGTGGAGCGCAATAGAGATTGCATAATCTGTGGATCTGTTGGGGCGGTATGTAAATTGGAGTGGGTCTAGGGTTTCTGGGATAATGGTGTTGATGTGAGACATGACCAGCCTTTCAAAGCACTTCATGGCTACAGACATGAGTGCTACGGGTCGGTAGTTATTTGGGCAGGTTACCTTAGTGTTCTTGGTCACAGGGACTATGGTGGTCTGCTTGAAACATGTTGGTATTACTAGTGGACCCACATTCCATTAGCAATGGAATTAGCAGTGCAATATTAGCAGTAACCTGTAGATAAATATCTTATAAATGGCATATAAAGTGCAGTAAATGGCATAGAATTAGTCTGACAGGATAATAGCACAGGCACACACAGGCTACAGTATATAAACCAAGGGTGAAAGTCTACAGTATATAAACCAAGGGTGAAAGGCTACAGTATATAAACCAAGGGTGAAAGGCTACAGTATATAAACCAAGGGTGAAAGGCTACAGTATATAAACCAAGGGTGAAAGGCTACAGTATATAAACCAAGGGTGAAAGGCTACAGTATATAAACCAAGGGTGAAAGGCTACAGTATATAAACCAAGGGTGAAAGGCTACAGTATATAAACCAAGGGTGAAAGGCTACAGTATATAAACCAAGGGTGAAAGGCTACAGTATATAAACCAAGGGTGAAAGGCTACAGTATATAAACCAAGGGTGAAAGTTGATTCAAATTTTTCCCAGTCTGCGTGCACAATCATTCTTTATGGGTCTAATCATAGAATTACATTTAGAATCCCTATTAATTCAATAGGATCTCTGTGGGCCTAGTCGTAAAGATCTGTCATTTAACTTTTAAAATCTATTACCTTTTATTGTGGCATAAACATAACCAGTCATGATGTTTTAATCTGATTGTCAAACAATCACTCCAAAGGGCTCCTTTACTAGGTTACCCAGGCACGTTCATCCACTCGCAACATACAGTATTTGGTGAATGGAAAGAGACATCTGTTACACAAAACACCAAAAAGTGTAATGACATTTGCCGATTGTCATTAGGCCAGAATGTATGGGTCCACTGCTCTCTGCGCGCGTTTTGGTACAAAATGTCAGTGTTCTCATGGAACCACATTGGAGTGCAGTCTATACCACCTGTTTTCAAGTCCATCAGTGATTTCTTCATGCGTCTGACATGCTGTAATGATAAATAATGGTGTAACAGCCTACAGTTTTCTTGACATTTTGTTTTAATTGTTGTGATAGGCTCATGTTTTACTAGTACGGAGTACCCCCACTATTTATTTTGCCGGGACACCGTACCGGACCGTACCGGCTTATTTTCACCCTTGAAATAAACAACCAACATACAACATACACTCTTTAGTGGCGCGTTATCATGCTATTAATGCTAACAGTGCTAGCAATGCAAACATTAACTTTAAGCAAAGAGAACACACTATATGCCTCTGCTCTCACACCTGCTGAGGTAGTGGTCCCTGCTTTTGCACAGGGGGCAGTAAGCCTTTGAGTTGGCCTTGGCCTCTGATATGGGCTGTGCAGGTGGTAGTTCCTGTGCAGGAGTCTTGGTTGCCCCATAGTACATAGTGGCACTGGAGCTTTTTTGCTGAAAGGCTGTATGCTTCTCCTGTTGGGTACGGGCCGACACTCTGGCACTCTGCTTCCATCTTCTTCTGTGGTATGGAAGGGTGTGGGGAGCTTGCGGTGTACATATGGTGGTTGAAGTTGGCCCTGTACGCTGAGGGGAGCTACCCAGGAGACACTCAACGTGAGAGCCGCAGGACAGCTCAGTTGACCAGAGCATGCTCACTAAGTAATGGGTGCGAAGAGAAAACCGACAAATGTCCTTGTGTTCCCTGACCGGATGTCTCCATGATGACGGAGAGCTCCTCCAGGGCCCCATTGCTGCTCGAGGTGTAGGCGCTGAGGTGTAGGCGCTGGGTCATGGAGGTCTGCCATGGCTGAGGTGTAAGGCACTGGGTCATGGAGGTGTGAGATGGCTGAGGTGTAAGGCCCTGGGTCATGGAGGTGTGAGATGGCTGAGGTGGAGGCACTGGGTCATAGAGGTGTGAGATGGCTGAGGTGTAAGGCACTGGGTCATAGAGGTGTGAGATGGCTGAGGTGTAAGGCACTGGGTCATAGAGGTGTGAGATGGCTGAGGTGTAAGGCACTGGGTCATAGAGGTGTGAGATGGCTGAGGTGTAAGGCACTGGGTCATAGAGGTGTGAGATGGCTGAGGTGTAAGGCACTGGGTCATAGAGGTGTGAGATGGCTGAGGTGTAGGCGCTGGGTCATGGAGGTCTGCCATGGCTGAGGTGTAAGGCACTGGGTCATAGAGGTGTGAGATGGCTGAGGTGTAAGGCACTGGGTCATAGAGGTGTGAGATGACTGAGGTGTAAGGCACTGGGTCATAGAGGTGTGAGATGGCTGAGGTGTAAGGCACTGGGTCATGGAGGTGTGAGATGGCTGAGGTGGAGGCACTGGGTCATAGAGGTGTGAGATGGCTGAGGTGTAAGGCACTGGGTCATAGAGGTGTGAGATGGCTGAGGTGTAAGGCACTGGGTCATGGAGGTGTGAGATGGCTGAGGTGGAGGCACTGGGTCATAGAGGTGTGAGATGGCTGAGGTGTAAGGCACTGGGTCATAGAGGTGTGAGATGGCTGAGGTGGAGGCACTGGGTCATAGAGGTGTGAGATGGCTGAGGTGTAAGGCACTGGGTCATAGAGGTGTGAGATGTCTGAGGTGGAGGCAATTTATAACATTTTTGACATGCGCTTTTCTGGATTTCTTTGTTGTTATTCTGTCTCTCACTGTTCAAATAAACCTACCATTAAAATTATAGACTGATCATTTCTTTGTCAGTGGGCAAACGTACAAAATCAGCAGGGGATCAAATACTTTTTTCCCTCACTGTACCTCGATTTGGCTCACGCGGCGACCAAGTTACCACCTCATCAGGCGGGGGATTGCGCGATAAACCTCCGGGTAGACGCTGTGCCTCCCAGGAGTCATGTATATCCCCTGTCGCAGGCTGAAACGGAGGCGATGGAGACATACATCACCGAGTCCCTGCGCCAGGGGTTCATACGTCCCTCCACTTCACCCGCCTCCTCAAGTTTCTTCTTTGTGAAGAAGAAAGACGGCGGTCTGCGCCCGTGCATTGATTATCGATCACTGAACGAGGAGACGATACGATTTAGTTATCCTCTCCCCCTCATTCCTTCGGTGATCGAGTGAGTGCATGGGGCCCACTTCTTCACCAAATTAGATCTCCGGAGTGCCTACAACCTGGTGCGTGTCCGGGAAGGGGACGAGTGGAAGACAGCATTCAGCACAACCACGGGGCATTATGAATACCTGGTGATGCCCTACGGTTTGATGAATGCTCCATCCGTCTTCCAGTCCTTTGTGAACGAGGTGTTTCGGGACATGTTGGTCGCGGTGTGGTGGTCTGCATCGATGACATTCTGGTGTATTCCGCTACGCGCGCCGATCATGTGTCCCTGGTTCGCAAAGTGCTGGCCCGACTGTTGGAAAATGACATTTATGCTAAGGCAGAAAATTGTCTGTTTTTCCAACAGTCCGTCTCCTTCCTCGGATACCGCATTACCACCTCAGGTGTGGAGATGGAGGGGGATCGCATTTCAGCCGTGCGTAATTGGCCGACTCCAACCACGGTAACGGAGGTGCAGCGCTTTATTGGCTTCGCCAACTACTATCGGAGGTTTATCCGGGGCTTTGGAAAGGTCGCAGCTCCCATCACATCTCTGTTGAAGGGTGGGCCGTCCCGGCTCCGCTGGTCTGCCAGGGCCTTCAGTAACCTGAGGGTTCTGTTCACCTCCGCCCTGGTACTGGCCCATCCTGATCCATCACTACCGTTCGTAGTGGAGGTGGATGCGTCCGAGGTAGGGATAGGCGCTGTCCTATCTCAACACTCGGGCACTTCACCCAAGCTCCGCCCCTGTGTCTTCTTCTCCAAGAAGCTCAGCCTGGCGGAGCAGAACTACGGCGTTGGTGATCGGGAGCTGTTGGCTGTTGTCTGAGCCCTGACCGTGTGGAGGCACTGGCTCGAAGGGGTGAAACACCCTTTCCTCATCTGGACGGACCACAGTAACCTGGAGTACATCCGGGCAGCAAGGAGGCTGAACCCTCGCCAGGTGGCCCCTTTTCTTCACCTGGTTTGATTTCACTCTATCATACATCCCGGGTTCGAAGAACGTGAAGGCAGATGCACTGTCACGGCTGTACGATACAGAGGAGAGGCCCAGAGACAACACCCCCATACTCCCGGCCTCCTGCATTGTGGCGCCGGTAGTATGGGCGATGGACGCGGATATAGAGCAGGCATTACGCACAGATTCATCTCCACCGCAGTGTCCAGCTGGGCTGCAGTACGTGCCTGCTCTTATCCGTGATCGTCTGATCTACTGGGCACACACATCACCCTCCTCTGGTCATCCAGGTATCGGTCGTACAGTGCACTGCCTGACCGGAAAGTACTGGTGGCCTACCTTGGCTAAGGACATGAGGGTGTATGTTTCCTCCTACTCAGTGTGCGCCCAGAGTAAGGCACCTAGGCACCTCCCAGCAGGTAAGTTACAGCCTTTACCAGTTCCACAACGGCCATGGTCTCACCTTAGCATTGCTTTCCTTACTGATCTTCCCCTCTCTCTGGTTTCCACTCCGAGTATGCCCAGACCTCTCTCCGTCACTCCTCCACTAACCTAACGGCATTCCAATGTGTTTTAGGTTACCAACCGGTTCTGGCACCGTGGCACCAGAGCCAGACCGAGGCTCCTGCGGGTGGATGACTGGTTTCGGCGCACGGAGGAGACGTGGAACGCTGCTCACGTCCACCTCCAACGTGCTGTGCATCATCAGAAGGCAAACGCTGATCTCCACTGCAGTGAGGCCCCGGTCTTCGTACCGGGTGATCGGGTCTGGCTCTCTACCCGGAATCTGCCCCTCCGCCTGCCCTTCCAGAAGCTGAGCCCGCGGTTTGTGGGGCCGTTCAATGTCCTGAGGAGGATAAACGAGGTTGCCTATAGGTTATTACTCCCACATGAGTATCGTATTAAAACCTTGTTCAATGTGTCTCTCCTCAGGCCGGTGGTGGCTGGTCCGGTCCAGGAGTCTGAGGTGCGGGAGGTCCCTCCGCCTCCTCTGGACATCGAGGGGGCCCCGGCGTACTCCGTCCGTTCCATCCTGGATTCGAGGCGTCGGGTGGGGGGCCTTCAGTACCTTGTGGAGTGGGAGGGGTACGGTCCGGAGGAACGGTGCTGGGTCTCGGTGAGGGATATTCTCGATCCCTCCCTGTTGCGGGATTTCCACCGTCGCCATCCGGCTCGCCCTGCTCGTCGTCCTCCTGGCCATCCCCGAGGCCGGTGTCGGCGCACTGCTGGAGCTGCGTGTCAAGGGGGGGTACTGTCACGACTTCCCCCGAAGCTGCCTCCTCTCCTTGTTCGGGCAGGCTTCGGCGTTCGTCGTCACCGGCCTTCTAGCCACTGCTGCTCCTCATCTCATCATTCCATTTGTTTTGTCTTGTTTATTACACACACCTGGTTCATATCCCCTCATCAGTACCTGTATAAGTGTTCCCTCTGCCCCCTTGTCCTTGTGGGTGATTGTTTATTGTGAGGAGAGAGTAGCTCGGTTGAGCTCAGTGTATTATGTATTGCCGGGGTATATTTTCCCTGTGTGCCTGTTTGGTTCCAGTGCGCCTGTTTTGCGCACTGGACTGGTTGACGCTATTCTGCGTAATGCTGTATTCCGGAATAAAGTCTGTATTCTGTGATTTACCCTCCTGCGCCTGACTCCTTCAAATCACCCAACACAATAATAATAAACATGGCTGCCAAATACATTATTTAAAAGAGTATACTCAGTCATAAGACTTTATTTGGGCAAATAAAACTCATAGAATAAAAAGGAAAGTTTTTGATCTTCCTAAGTCTGAGGGTGGTTTTAACTTTCAAGACTTGGAACTGTATCAACTCACCACCCAAGGCTTTTACTTGAGACATGTAAGTTAAATGCACTAAAGAACAATGGGTACATATTGAAGATGTCCATGCTCATCCCCAGAATCTTTTTACGTGTTTATTTTCAAAGGATAAAGAGAAGAACATTAACGACTTTATAGTTTAGAACACCATAACAATATGAAATAAAATGAAAATGTATTCTACAAGAACTAATATCACTTCCTAAAAACACAACCTTATGGAACAATCCTTGGAATGTCCTATATAAGGACCCACAGTTGACAGTGCATGTCAGAGCAAAAACCAAGACATGAGGTCGAAGGAATTGTCCGTAGAGCTCCGAGACAGGATTGTGTCGAGGCACAGACCTGGGGAAGGGTACCAAAACATTTGTGTTGCATTGAAGGTCCCCAAGAACACAGTGGCCTCCATCAATCTTAAATGGAAGAATTTGGAACCACCAAGACTCTTCCTAGAGCTGGCCACCCGGCCAAATTGAGCAATCGTGGGAGAAGGGCCTTGGTCAGGGAGGTGACCAAGAACCCGATGGTCACTCTGACAGAGCTCCAGAGTTCCTCTGTGGAGATGGGAAAACCTTCCAGAAGGACAACCATCTCTGCAGCACTCCACCAATCAGGCCTTTATGGTAGAGTGGCCAGACGGAAGCCATTCCTCAGTAAAAGGCACATGACAGCCCGCTTGGAGTTTGCCAAAAGGCACCTAAAGGACTCTGACCATGAGAAACAAGATTATCTGGTCTGATGAAACCAAGATTGAACTCTTTGGCCTGAATGCCAAGCGTCACGTCTGGAGGAAACCTGGCACCATCCCTACAATGAAGCATGTTGGTGGCTGCTGTGGGGATGTTTTTCAGCGGCAGGGACTGGGAGACTAGTCAGGATTGAGGGAAAGATTAGTTATTTTATGAAAACCTGCTCCAGAGCACTCAGGACATCAGAATGGGGCGAAGGTTCACCTTCCAACAGGACAACGACCCGAAGCACACAGCAAAGACAAGTTTCTGAATGTCCTTGAGTGGCTCAGCCAGAGCCCGACTTGAACCTGATCAAACATCTCTGGAGAGACCTGAAATTAATCAAATGGCCACCCAGACTATTTACATTGACCCCCCCTTTGTTTTTACACTGCTGCTACCCGCTGTTTATTATCTATGCCTATTTAGTAAATATTTTCTTAACTCTTTCTTGAACTGCATTATTGGTTAAGGGCTTGTAAGTATTTCACGGTAAGGTCTACACCTGTTGTTTTCGGCGCATGTGACAAATAAAGTTTGATTTGAATTGTAGGGGAAAGTAGAATGAAACAGCTGCGTCTCAAATGGCACCATATCCCCTATGTAGTACACTACTTTAGACCAGAGAATGGCACCCTATTCCCTATATAGTGCACTACTTTAGACCAGAGAATGGCACCCTATTCCCTATATAGTGCACTACTTTAGACCAGAGAATGGCACCCTATTCCCTATATAGTGCACTACTTTAGACCAGAGAATGGCACCCTATTCCCTATATAGTGCACTACTTTAGACCAGAGAATGGCACCCTATTCCCTATATAGTGCACTACTTTAGACCAGAGAATGGCACCCTATTCCCTATATAGTGCACTACTTTAGACCAGAGAATGGCACCCTATTCCCTATATAGTGCACTACTTTAGACCAGAGAATGGCACCATATCCCCTATGTAGTGCACTACTTTAGACCAGAGAATGGCACCCTATTCCCTATATAGTGCACTACTTTAGACCAGAGAATGGCACCCTATTCCCTATATAGTGCACTACTTTAGACCAGAGAATGACACCCTATTCCCTATATAGTGCACTACTTTAGACCAGAGAGAATGGCACCCTATTCCCTATATAGTGCACTACTTTAGACCAGAGAATGACACCCTATTCCCTATATAGTGCACTACTTTAGACCAGAGAATGGCACCCTATTCCCTATATAGTGCACTACTTTAGACCAGAGAATGGCACCCTATTCCCTATATAGTGCACTACTTTAGACCAGAGAATGGCACCCTATTCCCTATATAGTGCACTACTTTAGACCAGAGAATGGCACCCTATTCCCTATGTAGTGCACTACTTTAGACCAGAGAATGGCACCGTATTCCCTATATAGTGCACTACTTTAGACCAGAGAATGGCACCCTATTCCCTATATAGTGCACTACTTTAGACCAGAGAATGGCACCCTATTCCCTATGTAGTGCACTACTTTAGACCAGAGAATGGCACCCTATTCCCTATATAGTGCACTACTTTAGACCAGAGAATGGCACCCTATTCCCTATATAGAGCACAACTTTAGACCAGAGAATGGCACCCTATTCCCTATGTAGTGCACTACTTTAGACCAGAGAATGGCACCCTATTCCCTATATAGTGCACTACTTTAGACCAGAGAATGGCACCCTATTCCCTATATAGTGCACTACTTTAGACTGTAACAGCGCACTATGTAGGAAAGAGTGAGCCATTTTAGACGCAGGCAAATATAATAAAACAATATAATGAGGGTTTTATTCTCCATTGTTAAACAAAAGAGGATATTTTACAGTTGGCTTCTTGCATACTAATATGATGTAAGCACTGGACTCTGACTCTGACGGGACTTGATTTCGGAAAATCACAATGTTGTATTTAGTTTCACTGGTGAATCTCTAGACTGGTGAATCAAGACTGGTGAATTCCTATTGGGCCAAGTCCTATATAAACACACCTCTCATGTATAATGTTCTGCCTCCTAGACGCTAATGGAGGGATTTGTCTGAGAGGTTTGTGTGATGATTGTGTTAATGGACGTGGCTGGAGGTGTGTGTGTGTGTGTGTGTGTGTGTGTGTGTGTGTGTGTGTGTGTGTGTGTGTGTCTGTGTGTGTCTGTGTGTGTGTGTGTGTGTGTGTGTGTGTGTGTGTGTGTGTGTGTGTGTGTGTGTGTGTGTGTGTGTGTGTGTGTGTGTGTGTGTGTGCGTGCGTGCGTGCGTGCGTGCGTGCGTGCGTGCGTGCGTGCGTGCGTGCGTGCGTGCCTGCCTGCGTGCGTGCGTGCGTATGCGTGCGTGTGTGCGTGTATGTGTGAATTTATCAAATGGTTCAACCCAAGCAGAAAGGTAATGACCAATCAGTCTTTTCCTGTTGACTAAACAAGACAGTTTGTTTCCTTAAGTTCAACTGAGCCCTCTAACAGAGAGAGCTGATTCCCCCCTAGGAGACAGAGGGAGCCCTCTAACAGAGAGAGCTGATTCCCCCCTAGGAGACAGAGGGAGCCCTCTAACAGAGAGAGCTGATTCCCCCCTAGGAGACAGAGGGAGCCCTAACGAAGAGAGCTGATTCCCCCCTAGGAGACAGAGGGAGCCCTCTAACAGAGAGAGCTGATTCCCCCTAGGAGACAGAGGGAGCCCTCTAACGAAGAGAGCTGATTCCCCCTAGGAGACAGAGAGCCCTAACGAAGAGAGCTGATTCCCCCTAGGAGACAGAGGGAGCCCTAACGAAGAGAGCTGATTCCCCCTAGGAGACAGAGGGAGCCCTAACAGAGAGAGCTGATTCCCCCTAGGAGACAGAGGAGCCCTAACAGAGAGAGCTGATTCCCCCCTAGGAGACAGAGGGAGCCCTAACGAAGAGAGCTGATTCCCCCCTAGGAGACAGAGGGAGCCCTAATGAAGAGAGCTGATTCCCCCCTAGGAGACAGAGGAAGCCCTAACAGAGAGAGCTGATTCCCCCCTAGAGACAGAGGGAGCCCTAACAGAGAGAGCTGATTCCCCCCTAGGAGACAGAGGGAGCCCTCTAACAGAGAGAGCTGATTCCCCCCTAGGAGACAGAGGGAGCCCTCTAACAGAGAGAGCTGATTCCCCCCTAGGAGACAGAGGGAGCCCTCTAACAGAGAGAGCTGATTCCCCCCCTAGGAGACAGAGGGAGCCCTAATGAAGAGAGCTGATTCCCCCCTAGGAGACAGAGGGAGCCCTAACAGAGAGAAGCTGATTCCCCCTAGGAGACAGAGGGAGCCCTAACGAAGAGAGCTGATTCCCCCTAGGAGACAGAGGAGCCCTAACGAGAGAGAGCTGATTCCCCCCTAGGAGACAGAGGGAGCCCTAACGAAGAGAGCTGATTCCCCCCTAGGAGACAGAGGGAGCCCTAACAGAGAGAGCTGATTCCCCCCTAGGAGACAGAGGGAGCCCTCTAACAGAGAGAGCTGATTCCCCCCTAGGAGACAGAGGGAGCCCTAACGAAGAGAGCTGATTCCCCCCTAGGAGACAGAGGGAGCCCTAATGAAGAGAGCTGATTCCCCCCCAGGAGACAGAGGAAGCCCTAACAGAGAGAGCTGATTCCCCCCTAGGAGACAGAGGGAGCCCCCCTTAGGAGACAGAGGGAGCCCTAACGAAGAGAGCTGATTCCTCCCTAGGAGACAGAGGGAGCCCCCCCTAGGAGACAGAGGGAGCCCTAACGAAGAGAACTGATTCCTCCCTAGGAGACAGAGGGAGCCCTAACGAAGAGAGCTGATTCCCCCCTAGGAGACAGAGGGAGCCCTAACGAAGAGAGCTGATTCCCCCCTAGGAGACAGAGGGAGCCCTAACAAAGAGAGCTGATTCCCCCTAGGAGACAGAGGAGCCCTAATGAAGAGAGCTGATTCCCCCTAGGAGACAGAGGGAGCCCTAACGAAGAGAGCTGATTCCCCCTAGGGAGACAGAGGGAGCCCTAACGAAGAGAGCTGATTCCTCCCTAGGAGACAGAGGGAGCCCTCTAACAAAGAGAGCTGATTCCTCACGCTGTCAGGCGACCCCCTTAGGAGACAGAGGGAGCCCTAACGAGAGAGCTGATTCCCCCTTAGGAGACAGAGGGAGCCCCTAACGAAGAGAGCTGATTCCTCCCTTCGGAGACAGAGGAGCCCTAACGAAGAGAGCTGATTCCCCCTTCGGAGACAGAGGGAGCCCTAACAAAGAGAGCTGATTCCCCTAGGAGACAGAGGGAGCCCTCTAACAAAGAGAGCTGATTCCCCCTAGGAGACAGAGGGAGCCCTAACGAAAGAGCTGATTCCCCCTAGGAGACAGAGGGAGCCCTAACGAAGAGAGCTGATTCCCCCCTTCGGAGACAGAGGGAGCCCTGACAAAGAGAGCTGATTCCCCCCTTCGGAGACAGAGGGAGCCCTGACAAAGAGAGCTGATTCCCCCCTAGGAGACAGAGGGAGCCCTAACGAAGAGAGCTGATTCCCCCCTAGGAGACAGAGGGAGCCCTAACGAAGAGAGCTGATTCCTCCCTAGGAGACAGAGGGAGCCCTAACGAAGAGAGCTGATTCCCCCCTAGGAGACAGAGGGAGCCCTAACGAAGAGAGCTGATTCCCCCCTAGGAGACAGAGGGAGCCCTAACGAAGAGAGCTGATTCCTCACGCTGTCAGGCGACCCCCTTAGGAGACAGAGGGAGCCCTAACGAAGAGAGCTGATTCCTCACGCTGTCAGGCGACCCCCCCCTTAGGAGACAGAGGGAGCCCTAACGAAGAGAGCTGATTCCTCACGCTGTCAGGCGACCCCCTTAGGAGACAGAGGGAGCCCCTAACGAAGAGAGCTGATTCCTCACGCTGTCAGCGACCCCCCTTAGGAGACAGAGGGAGCCCTAACGAAGAGAGCTGATTCCTTACGCTGTCAGGCGACCCCCCCTTAGGAGACAGAGGGAGCCCTAACGAAGAGAGCTGATTCCTCACGCTGTCAGGCGACCCCCCCTTAGGAGACAGAGGGAGCCCTAACGAAGAGAGCTGATTCCTCCCTAGGAGACAGAGGGAGCCCTAACGAAGAGAGCTGATTCCCCCCTAGGAGACAGAGGGAGCCCTAACGAAGAGAGCTGATTCCCCCTAGGGAGACAGAGGGAGCCCTAACGAAGAGAGCTGATTCCTCACGCTGTCAGGCGACCCCCCTTAGGAGACAGAGGGAGCCCTAACGAAGAGAGCTGATTCCTCACGCTGTCAGGCGACCC
The DNA here is from genome assembly GCF_020615455.1 of Coregonus clupeaformis. NCBI lineage: Eukaryota > Metazoa > Chordata > Actinopteri > Salmoniformes > Salmonidae > Coregonus > Coregonus clupeaformis. The sequence continues at coordinate 330,727 of NW_025533899.1, read as the reverse complement.
CCCTTAGGGAGACAGAGGAGCCCTAACGAAGAGAGCTGATTCCTCACGCTTTCAGGCGACCCCCCCTTAGGAGACAGAGGAGCCCTAACGAGAGAGCTGATTCCTCACGCTGTCAGGCGACCCCCTTAGGAGACAGAGGGAGCCCTAACGAAGAGAGCTGATTCCCCCTAGGAGACAGAGGGAGCCCCTAACAAAGAGAGCTGATTCCCCCTAGGAGACAGAGGGAGCCCTAACGAAGAGAGCTGATTCCCCCTAGGAGACAGAGGAGCCCTTACGAAGAGAGCTGATTCCCCCCTAGGAGACAGAGGGAGCACTCTAACAAAGAGAGCTGATTCCCCCCTAGGAGACAGAGGGAGCCCTAACAAAGAGAGCTGATTCCCCCCTAGGAGACAGAGGGAGCCCTAACAAAGAGAGCTGATTCCCCCCTAGGAGACAGAGGGAGCCCTAACGAAGAGAGCTGATTCCCCCTAGGAGACAGAGGAGCCCTAACGAAGAGAGCTGATTCCCCCTAGGAGACAGAGGGAGCCCTAACGAGAGAGCTGATTCCCCCTAGGAGACAGAGGGAGCCCTAACGAAGAGAGCTGATTCCCCCTAGGAGACAGAGGGAGCCCTCTAACAAAGAGAGGCTGATTCCCCCTAGGAGACAGAGGGGAGCCCTAACGAAGAGAGCTGATTCCCCTAGAGACAGAGGGAGCCCTAACGAAGAGAGCTGATTCCCCCTAGGAGACAGAGGGAGCCCCAACGAAGAGAGCTGATTCCCCCTAGGAGACAGAGGAGCCCTAACAAAGAGAGCTGATTCCCCCTAGGAGACAGAGGGAGCCCTAATGAAGAGAGCTGATTCCCCCTAGGAGACAGAGGGAGCCCTAACGAAGAGAGATGATTCCCCCTAGGAGACAGAGGGAGCCCTAACGAAGAGAGCTGATTCCCCCCTAGGAGACAGAGGGAGCCCTAACGAAGAGAGCTGATTCCCCCTAGGAGACAGAGGGAGCCCTAACAGAGAGAGCTGATTCCCCCTAGGAGACAGAGGGAGCCCTAACAAAGAGAGCTGATTCCCCCCTAGGAGACAGAGGGAGCCCTAACGAAGAGAGCTGATTCCCCCCTAGGAGACAGAGGGAGCCCTAACGAAGAGAGCTGATTCCTCCCTAGGAGACAGAGGAGCCCTAACGAAGAGAGCTGATTCCCCCTAGGAGACAGAGGAGCCCCTAACGAAGAGAGCTGATTCCCCCTAGGAGACAGAGGGAGCCCTAACGAAGAGAGCTGATTCCCTCCCTAGGAGACAGAGGGAGCCCTCTAACAAAGAGAGCTGATTCCTCCCTAGGAGACAGAGGGAGCCCTAAAGAAGAGAGCTGATTCCCTCCCTAGGAGACAGAGGGAGCCCTAACAAAGAGAGCTGATTCCCCCCTAGGAGACAGAGGGAGCCCTAACAAAGAGAGCTGATTCCCCCCTAGGAGACAGAGGGAGCCCTAACGAAGAGAGCTGATTCCCCCTTAGGAGACAGAGGGAGCCCTAACGAAGAGAGCTGATTCCCCCCTAGGAGACAGAGGGAGCCCTAACGAAGAGAGCTGATTCCCCTAGGAGACAGAGGAGCCCTAACGAAGAGAGCTGATTCCCCCTAGGAGACAGAGGGAGCCCTAACGAAGAGAGCTGATTCCTCCCTAGGAGACAGAGGGAGCCCTCTAACAAAGAGAGCTGATTCCCTCCCTAGGAGACAGAGGAGCCCTAACGAAGAGAGCTGATTCCCCTAGGAGACAGAGGGAGCCCTAACAAAGAGAGCTGATTCCTCCCTAGGAGACAGAGGGAGCCCTAACAAAGAGAGCTGATTCCCTCCTAGGAGACAGAGGAGCCCTAACGAAGAGAGCTGATTCCCCTAGGAGACAGAGGGAGCCCTAACGAAGAGAGCTGATTCCCCCCTAGGAGACAGAGGGAGCCCTAACGAAGAGAGCTGATTCCCCCCTAGGAGACAGAGGGAGCCCTAACGAAGAGAGCTGATTCCCCCCTAGGAGACAGAGGGAGCCCTAACGAAGAGAGCTGATTCCTCCCTAGGAGACAGAGGGAGCCCTCTAACAAAGAGAGCTGATTCCTCACGCTGTCAGGCGACCCCCCCTTAGGAGACAGAGGGAGCCCTAACGAAGAGAGCTGATTCCCCCTTAGGAGACAGAGGGAGCCCTAACGAAGAGAGCTGATTCCTCCCTTCGGAGACAGAGGGAGCCCTAACGAAGAGAGCTGATTCCCCCCTTCGGAGACAGAGGGAGCCCTAACAAAGAGAGCTGATTCCCCCCTAGGAGACAGAGGGAGCCCTCTAACAAAGAGAGCTGATTCCCCCCTAGGAGACAGAGGGAGCCCTAACGAAGAGAGCTGATTCCCCCTAGGAGACAGAGGAGCCCTAACGAAGAGAGCTGATTCCCCCTTCGGAGACAGAGGGAGCCCTGACAAAGAGAGCTGATTCCCCCTTCGGAGACAGAGGGAGCCCTGACAAAGAGAGCTGATTCCCCCTAGGAGACAGAGGGAGCCCCAACGAAGAGAGCTGATTCCCCCTAGGAGACAGAGGGAGCCCTAACGAAGAGAGCTGATTCCTCCCTAGGAGACAGAGGGAGCCCTAACGAAGAGAGCTGATTCCCCCTAGGAGACAGAGGGAGCCCTAACGAAGAGAGCTGATTCCCCTAGGAGACAGAGGGAGCCCTAACGAAGAGAGCTGATTCCTCACGCTGTCAGGCGACCCCCTTAGGAGACAGAGGGAGCCCTAACGAAGAGAGCTGATTCCTCACGCTGTCAGGCGACCCCCCTTAGGAGACAGAGGGAGCCCCTAACGAAGAAGGCTGATTCCTCACGCTGTCAGGCGACCCCCTTAGGAGACAGAGGGAGCCCTAACGAAGAGAGCTGATTCCTCACGCTGTCAGGCGACCCCCTTAGGAGACAGAGGGAGCCCTAACGAAGAGAGCTGATTCCTTACGCTGTCAGGCGACCCCCCTTAGGAGACAGAGGAGCCCCTAACGAAGAGAGCTGATTCCTCACGCTGTCAGGCGACCCCCCTTAGGAGACAGAGGAGCCCTAACGAAGAGAGCTGATTCCTCCCTAGGAGACAGAGGGAGCCCTAACGAAGAGAGCTGATTCCCCCTAGGAGACAGAGGGAGCCCTAACGAAGAGAGCTGATTCCCCCTAGGAGACAGAGGGAGCCCTAACGAAGAGAGCTGATTCCTCACGCTGTCAGGCGACCCCCCTTAGGAGACAGAGGGAGCCCCTAACGAAGAGAGCTGATTCCTCACGCTGTCAGGCGACCCCCCTTAGGAGACAGAGGTAGCCCTAACGAAGAGAGCTGATTCCTCACGCTTTCAGGCGACCCCCTTAGGAGACAGAGGGAGCCCTAACGAAGAGAGCTGATTCCTCACGCTGTCAGGCGACCCCCTTAGGGAGACAGAGGAGCCCTAACGAAGAGAGCTGATTCCTCACGCTGTCAGGCGACCCCCTTAGGAGACAGAGGGAGCCCTAACGAAGAGAGCTGATTCCTCACGCTGTCAGGCGACCCCCCTTAGGAGACAGAGGGAGCCCTAACGAAGAGAGCTGATTCCTCACGCTGTCAGGCGACCCCCCTTAGGAGACAGAGGGAGCCCTAACGAAGAGAGCTGATTCCTCACGCTGTCAGGCGACCCCCTTAGGAGACAGAGGGAGCCCTAACGAAGAGAGCTGATTCCTCACGCTGTCAGGCGACCCCCTTAGGAGACAGAGGGAGCCCTAACGAAGAGAGCTGATTCCTCATGCTGTCAGGCGACCCCCCCTTAGGAGACAGAGGGAGCCCTAACGAAGAGAGCTGATTCCCCCCTAGGAGACAGAGGAAGCCCTAACAGAGAGAGCTGATTCCCCCCTAGGAGACAGAGGGAGCCCCCTTAGGAGACAGAGGGAGCCCTAACGAAGAGAGCTGATTCCTCCCTAGGAGACAGAGGAGCCCCCCTAGGAGACAGAGGGAGCCCTAACGAAGAGAACTGATTCCTCCTAGGAGACAGAGGGAGCCCTAACGAAGAGAGCTGATTCCCCCAAGGAGACAGAGGGAGCCCTAACGAAGAGAGCTGATTCCCCCTAGGAGACAGAGGGAGCCCTAACAAAGAGAGCTGATTCCCCCCTAGGAGACAGAGGGAGCCCTAATGAAGAGAGCTGATTCCCCCCTAGGAGACAGAGGGAGCCCTAACGAAGAGAGCTGATTCCCCCCTAGGAGACAGAGGGAGCCCTAACGAAGAGAGCTGATTCCTCCCTAGGAGACAGAGGGAGCCTTCTAACAAAGAGAGCTGATTCCTCACGCTGTCAGGCGACCCCCCCTTAGGAGACAGAGGGAGCCCTAACGAAGAGAGCTGATTCCCCCTTAGGAGACAGAGGGAGCCCTAACGAAGAGAGCTGATTCCTCCCTTCGGAGACAGAGGGAGCCCTAACGAAGAGAGCTGATTCCCCCCTTCGGAGACAGAGGGAGCCCCTAACAAAGAGAGCTGATTCCCCCCTAGGAGACAGAGGGAGCCCTCTAACAAAGAGAGCTGATTCCCCCTAGGAGACAGAGGAGCCCTAACGAAGAGAGCTGATTCCCCCTAGGAGACAGAGGGAGCCCTAACGAAGAGAGCTGATTCCCCCTTCGGAGACAGAGGGAGCCCTGACAAAGAGAGCTGATTCCCCCTTCGGAGACAGAGGGAGCCCTGACAAAGAGAGCTGATTCCCCCTAGGAGACAGAGGAGCCCTAACGAAGAGAGCTGATTCCCCCTAGGAGACAGAGGGAGCCCTAACGAAGAGAGCTGATTCCTCCCTAGGAGACAGAGGGAGCCCCTAACGAAGAGAGCTGATTCCCCCTAGGAGACAGAGGGAGCCCTAACGAAGAGAGCTGATTCCCCCTAGGAGACAGAGGGAGCCCTAACGAAGAGAGCTGATTCCTCACGCTGTCAGGCGACCCCCTTAGGAGACAGAGGGAGCCCTAACGAAGAGAGCTGATTCCTCACGCTGTCAGGCGACCCCCCCTTAGGAGACAGAGGGAGCCCCTAACGAAGAGAGCTGATTCCTCACGCTGTCAGGCGACCCCCTTAGGAGACAGAGGGAGCCCTAACGAAGAGAGCTGATTCCTCACGCTGTCAGGCGACCCCCCCTTAGGAGACAGAGGGAGCCCTAACGAAGAGAGCTGATTCCTTACGCTGTCAGGCGACCCCCCTTAGGAGACAGAGGGAGCCCTAACGAAGAGAGCTGATTCCTCACGCTGTCAGGCGACCCCCCTTAGGAGACAGAGGAGCCCTAACGAAGAGAGCTGATTCCTCCCTAGGAGACAGAGGGAGCCCTAACGAAGAGAGCTGATTCCCCCTAGGAGACAGAGGGAGCCCTAACGAAGAGAGCTGATTCCCCCTAGGAGACAGAGGGAGCCCTAACGAAGAGAGCTGATTCCTCACGCTGTCAGGCGACCCCCTTAGGAGACAGAGGGAGCCCTAACGAAGAGAGCTGATTCCTCACGCTGTCAGCGACCCCCTTAGGAGACAGAGGGAGCCCTAACGAAGAGAGCTGATTCCTCACGCTTTCAGGCGACCCCCTTAGGAGACAGAGGGAGCCCTAACGAAGAGAGCTGATTCCTCACGCTGTCAGGCGACCCCCCCTTAGGAGACAGAGGGAGCCCTAACGAAGAGAGCTGATTCCCCCCTAGGAGACAGAGGGAGCCCTAACAAAGAGAGCTGATTCCCCCCTAGGAGACAGAGGGAGCCCTAACGAAGAGAGCTGATTCCCCCCTAGGAGACAGAGGGAGCCCTTACGAAGAGAGCTGATTCCCCCCTAGGAGACAGAGGGAGCACTCTAACAAAGAGAGCTGATTCCCCCCTAGGAGACAGAGGGAGCCCTAACAAAGAGAGCTGATTCCCCCCTAGGAGACAGAGGGAGCCCTAACAAAGAGAGCTGATTCCCCCTAGGAGACAGAGGGAGCCCTAACGAAGAGAGCTGATTCCCCCTAGGAGACAGAGGGAGCCCTAACGAAGAGAGCTGATTCCCCCTAGGGAGACAGAGGGAGCCCTAACGAAGAGAGCTGATTCCCCCTAGGAGACAGAGGAGCCCTAACGAAGAGAGCTGATTCCCCCTAGGAGACAGAGGGAGCCCTCTAACAAAGAGAGCTGATTCCCCCTAGGAGACAGAGGGAGCCCTAACGAAGAGAGCTGATTCCCCCTAGGAGACAGAGGGAGCCCTAACGAAGAGAGCTGATTCCCCCTAGGAGACAGAGGGAGCCCTAACGAAGAGAGCTGATTCCCCCTAGGAGACAGAGGGAGCCCTAACAAAGAGAGCTGATTCCCCCCTAGGAGACAGAGGGAGCCCTAACGAAGAGAGCTGATTCCCCCCTAGGAGACAGAGGGAGCCCTAACGAAGAGAGATGATTCCCCCTAGGAGACAGAGGGAGCCCTAACGAAGAGAGCTGATTCCCCCTAGGAGACAGAGGAGCCCTAACGAAGAGAGCTGATTCCCCCTAGGAGACAGAGGGAGCCCTAACAGAGAGAGCTGATTCCCCCTAGGAGACAGAGGGAGCCCTAACAAAGAGAGCTGATTCCCCCCTAGGAGACAGAGGGAGCCCTAACGAAGAGAGCTGATTCCCCCCTAGGAGACAGAGGGAGCCCTAACGAAGAGAGCTGATTCCTCCCTAGGAGACAGAGGGAGCCCTAACGAAGAGAGCTGATTCCCCCCTAGGAGACAGAGGGAGCCCTAACGAAGAGAGCTGATTCCCCCCTAGGAGACAGAGGGAGCCCTAACGAAGAGAGCTGATTCCCTCCCTAGGAGACAGAGGGAGCCCTCTAACAAAGAGAGCTGATTCCTCCCTAGGAGACAGAGGGAGCCCTAAAGAAGAGAGCTGATTCCCTCCCTAGGAGACAGAGGGAGCCCTAACAAAGAGAGCTGATTCCCCCCTAGGAGACAGAGGGAGCCCTAACAAAGAGAGCTGATTCCCCCTAGGAGACAGAGGAGCCCTAACGAAGAGAGAGCTGATTCCCCCTTAGGAGACAGAGGGAGCCCTAACGAAGAGAGCTGATTCCCCCCTAGGAGACAGAGGGAGCCCTAACGAAGAGAGCTGATTCCCCCCTAGGAGACAGAGGGAGCCCTAACGAAGAGAGCTGATTCCCCCCTAGGAGACAGAGGGAGCCCTAACGAAGAGAGCTGATTCCTCCCTAGGAGACAGAGGGAGCCCTCTAACAAAGAGAGCTGATTCCCTCCCTAGGAGACAGAGGGAGCCCTAACGAAGAGAGCTGATTCCCCCCTAGGAGACAGAGGGAGCCCTAACAAAGAGAGCTGATTCCTCCCTAGGAGACAGAGGGAGCCCTAACAAAGAGAGCTGATTCCCTCCTAGGAGACAGAGGGAGCCCTAACGAAGAGAGCTGATTCCCCCCTAGGAGACAGAGGGAGCCCTAACGAAGAGAGCTGATTCCCCCCTAGGAGACAGAGGGAGCCCTAACGAAGAGAGCTGATTCCCCCCTAGGAGACAGAGGGAGCCCTAACGAAGAGAGCTGATTCCCCCCTAGGAGACAGAGGGAGCCCTAACGAAGAGAGCTGATTCCTCCCTAGGAGACAGAGGGAGCCCTCTAACAAAGAGAGCTGATTCCTCACGCTGTCAGGCGACCCCCCCTTAGGAGACAGAGGGAGCCCTAACGAAGAGAGCTGATTCCCCCTTAGGAGACAGAGGGAGCCCTAACGAAGAGAGCTGATTCCTCCCTTCGGAGACAGAGGGAGCCCTAACGAAGAGAGCTGATTCCCCCCTTCGGAGACAGAGGGAGCCCTAACAAAGAGAGCTGATTCCCCCCTAGGAGACAGAGGGAGCCCTCTAACAAAGAGAGCTGATTCCCCCCTAGGAGACAGAGGGAGCCCTAACGAAGAGAGCTGATTCCCCCCTAGGAGACAGAGGGAGCCCTAACGAAGAGAGCTGATTCCCCCCTTCGGAGACAGAGGGAGCCCTGACAAAGAGAGCTGATTCCCCCCTTCGGAGACAGAGGGAGCCCTGACAAAGAGAGCTGATTCCCCCCTAGGAGACAGAGGGAGCCCTAACGAAGAGAGCTGATTCCCCCCTAGGAGACAGAGGGAGCCCTAACGAAGAGAGCTGATTCCTCCCTAGGAGACAGAGGGAGCCCTAACGAAGAGAGCTGATTCCCCCTAGGAGACAGAGGGAGCCCTAACGAAGAGAGCTGATTCCCCCTAGGAGACAGAGGGAGCCCCTAACGAAGAGAGCTGATTCCTCACGCTGTCAGGCGACCCCCCTTAGGGAGACAGAGGAGCCCTAACGAAGAGAGCTGATTCCTCACGCTGTCAGGCGACCCCCCCTTAGGAGACAGAGGGAGCCCTAACGAAGAAGGCTGATTCCTCACGCTGTCAGGCGACCCCCTTAGGAGACAGAGGGAGCCCTAACGAAGAGAGCTGATTCCTCACGCTGTCAGGCGACCCCCTTAGGAGACAGAGGGAGCCCCTAACGAAGAGAGCTGATTCCTTACGCTGTCAGGCGACCCCCCCTTAGGAGACAGAGGGAGCCCTAACGAAGAGAGCTGATTCCTCACGCTGTCAGGCGACCCCTAGGAGACAGAGGGAGCCCTAACGAAGAGAGCTGATTCCTCCCTAGGAGACAGAGGGAGCCCTAACGAAGAGAGCTGATTCCCCCCTAGGAGACAGAGGGAGCCCTAACGAAGAGAGCTGATTCCCCCCTAGGAGACAGAGGGAGCCCTAACGAAGAGAGCTGATTCCTCACGCTGTCAGGCGACCCCCCCTTAGGAGACAGAGGGAGCCCTAACGAAGAGAGCTGATTCCTCACGCTGTCAGGCGACCCCCCCTTAGGAGACAGAGGTAGCCCTAACGAAGAGAGCTGATTCCTCACGCTTTCAGGCGACCCCCCCTTAGGAGACAGAGGGAGCCCTAACGAAGAGAGCTGATTCCTCACGCTGTCAGGCGACCCCCCCTTAGGAGACAGAGGGAGCCCTAACGAAGAGAGCTGATTCCTCACGCTGTCAGGCGACCCCCTTAGGAGACAGAGGGAGCCCTAACGAAGAGAGCTGATTCCTCACGCTGTCAGGCGACCCCCTTAGGAGACAGAGGGAGCCCTAACGAAGAGAGCTGATTCCTCACGCTGTCAGGCGACCCCCCTTAGGAGACAGAGGGAGCCCTAACGAAGAGAGCTGATTCCTCACGCTGTCAGGCGACCCCCCTTAGGAGACAGAGGGAGCCCTAACGAAGAGAGCTGATTCCTCACGCTGTCAGGCGACCCCCTTAGGAGACAGAGGGAGCCCTAACGAAGAGAGCTGATTCCTCATGCTGTCAGGCGACCCCCCTTAGGAGACAGAGGGAGCCCTAACGAAGAGAGCTGATTCCTCACTCTGTCAGGCGACCCCCCTTAGGAGACAGAGGGAGCCCTAACGAAGAGAGCTGATTCCTCATGCTGTCAGGCGACCCCCTTAGGAGACAGAGGGAGCCCTAACGAAGAGAGCTGATTCCTCACGCTGTCAGGCGACCCCCTTAGGAGACAGAGGGAGCCCTAACGAAGAGAGCTGATTCCTCACGCTGTCAGGCGACCCCCCCTTAGGAGACAGAGGGAGCCCTAACGAAGAGAGCTGATTCCTCACGCTGTCAGGCGACCCCCCCTTAGGAGACAGAGGGAGCCCTAACGAAGAGAGCTGATTCCTCACGCTGTCAGGCGACCCCCCCTTAGGAGACAGAGGGAGCCCTAACGAAGAGAGCTGATTCCTCATGCTGTCAGGCGACCCCCCTTAGGAGACAGAGGGAGCCCTAACGAAGAGAGCTGATTCCTCATGCTGTCAGGCGACCCCCCCTTAGGAGACAGAGGGAGCCCTAACGAAGAGAGCTGATTCCTCACGCTGTCAGGCGACCCCCCCTGCTGTCAGGCGACCCCCCCTTAGGAGACAGAGGGAGCCAGGCTGGACGTGTCTACCAGAATTCCCCACAACAATAGCAAACGAACAAAAATGTGACCAACTGGGGACATTTTGTTAGTCCCCACAAGGTCAAATACTATTGCTAGGGGGTTTAGGGTTAAGGTTAGAATAAGGGTTAGAATTAGGTTTTGGAGCTAGGGTTAGTTTTAGGGTTAGGAGCTAGGGTTAGGGTTAAGGTAAGGTTTTCGGGTTAAGGTTAGGGTTAGGTTTAGGGGTTAGGGAAAATAGGATTTTGAATGAGAATGAATTGTGTGTCGCCACAAGGTTAGTTATTGTCACGCCCTGGCTCTGGGGACACTGTTATGTTGGGTGTGTAGATCTATGGGTTTTGTTTCTATGGGTGTTTATTACGCGGTCCAAGGCGTGCCCGATCTGGTTGATTCGATCCTCTTGACCGCGAAGACGCTCCTCCATGATGTCGGTGGGTGCTCCTGCTGATTCCATATGTGGTGTGTAATTCTGTCAGGAGTTGCTATGGTAGGTGTGGTGTGGAATCAGGCGCAGGAGGCAGAAGTAAAGTCCAACAAAAATACTTTAGTAGATATCACAAAAATATCCAAAACCAGCCCGGAGGCGAGAAAAGCGCGCACAGGCGTATACAAACAGGCGCAATCAACAAGTGCGTAATCTACTCCTAAAACACAAACAAGGAGGAAAGCACAAAATAGCTTCCATTCGGGTTTGTGGGATTTTGTTCGTGTTTGGTTGTGTATTGACCATTGACTGTCACGTCGTTGTTTTGATCGGGTGATCATTCTAATAAATAATATGTTCACATTCAATGCTGCGCCTTGGTCCTACTCTCTCGTAGACGATCGTGACAGAAAATCCCACCAAGATGTGACCAAGCAGCGTGTCCAGGAGCCATCGCCAGGGAGATCCCTAACAGATCTCCTTCGCCTCCTCGACTGGGTCAAGCCGAGTGAGGAGGAGAAGGGCTTGACCTTGTGGCAGAAGGGCGAAAGGCTGGCAAGGGACATGGAGACCTGGTCCACGGGTAGGGGAGACGCCCAGAAATTTTTTAGGGGGGGGCTAACGCCGTGGACGACGGGCCAGCAGGAGACCGCGGCAGAGCGGCCCAGCGGATTGGCAGAGGAGGACGCCAGGTTACGGGAGTCACTGGTCACCAGGGGGAAGGAGGTTGTAGAGGCACGGCGAGAGGTACTGGCGTGTGTTGCCAGTCCGGTCCGGCCTGTTCCTGATCCCCACGTAGGGCCAGTGGTGTGTGTTCCCAGTACGGTCCGGCCTGTTCCTGCCACTCGCACCAAGTCAGTGGTGCGCGTCGTCAGCCCGGTCCGGCCCGTTCCTGCTCCCCGCACCAAGTCAGGGGTGCGCTTCGACAGCCCGGCTCGGCCCGTTCCTGCTCCCCGCACCAAGTCAGGGGTGCGCTTCGACAGCCCGGCTCGGCCCGTTCCTGCTCCCCGCACCAAGCCAGTGGTGTGCGTCGTCAGTCCGGCACGGCCCGTGCCTGTTCCCCGCACCAAGTCAGGGGTGCGCTTCGACAGCCCGGCTCGGCCCGCTCCTGCTCCCCACACCAAGCCAGTGGTGTGCGTCGTCAGTCCGGCACGGCCCGTGCCTGTTCCACCGGTGGCTGGTCCGGCACCGGTCAGATGCTTCACGCCGGAGCTAGAGCAATCCGCTCCACCAGTGTGCAGTCCAGCTCCGGCCAGCGGGGCCAGACCAGACCAGGGGTACTTTGGGGGGTTGGAGAGGGAGCGGGGATCAGGTCCGGAGCCGGATCCGCCGCCTAGGCGGAGTGCCCACCCGGTCCCTCCCCTGTGGGTTTTGGTTGACGCGGTCGGAGTCCGCGCCTTTAGGGGGGGGTACTGTCACGCCCTGGCTCTGGGGACACTGTTATGTTGAGCCAGGGTGTGTAGATCTATGGGTTTTGTTTCTATGGGTGTTTATTTCTATGTTGGCCAGAGTGACTCCCAATCAGAGGCAACGAGTGTCAGCTGTCGTGGGTTGTCTCTGATTGGGAGCCATATTTAAACTGTCTGTGTTCCATGTCGTGTTGCTGCGCTGCATGTATTTTGGTGCGCTATTTTGTGCTTTCCTCCTTGTTTGTGTTTTAGGAGTAGATTACGCACTTGTTGATTGCGCCCGTTTGTATACGCCTGTGCGCGCTTTTCTCGCCTCCGGGCTGGTTTTGGATATTTTTGTGATATGTACTAAAGTATTTTTGTTGGACTTTACTTCTGCCTCCTGCGCCTGATTCCACACCACACCTACCATAGCAACTCCTGACAGTTATACAAGACTGTGTCTGTGTGTTTTCGCTGGCTGTTAACTGGTGGTGATGAATTGGCTGCTTGAACCCGAAGGTTCAAATTAACAGTTGCAGTTTCTTTCAAATGCATTGGTCAAAACTGAAGTCACATTGTCAAAACTCTTCACACAGTCAGCGAAACAGAAGTGTATGTGGACCAAACTGTGAATCATTTTTCATTGCTTTCACACAAAATGCATTCAATGACCACATTCTCCGAAATCCATGAACTCTTTTCTCATTCATACTCCACCACCTGCAAAACTATATATTTGCAGCACATGTTTTCAAATGCTAACACACTGTTTCCAAAACTGTTAAAAACACATTCAAAACAGAATGATGGCAAATGTCGTGCATTTCTGCAGTAACCAGATTGAAACATATAGAAAATCTCAGCAGAATATTTCATCATTCCCAAACACAGCTGATTGAAATTTCAGCTGAAAGCCTACCCAAGTGTCCTGTTTTTAGTCTCGTTACCAAACAGACAAAAGAGGACGGCTTCGGAATGATTTAGTTTGGACACATGGATCAAGGAAGACAGGTTGGTGGGGAAAGAAGAGGGAGAGGGAGAGGGAGAGGGGCAGGGAGAGGGAGAGGGGCAGGGAGAGGGAGAGGGAGAGGGGCAGGGAGAGGGAGAGGGGCAGGGAGAGGAGAGGGAGAGGGAGAGGGAGAGGGAGAGGGAGAGGGGCAGGGAGAGGGAGAGTGGCAGGGAGAGGGAGAGGGAGAGGGGCAGGGAGAGGGGCAGGGAGAGGGAGAGGGGCAGGGAGAGGGAGAGGGAGAGGGAGAGGGAGAGGGAGAGGGAGAGGGGCAGGGAGAGGGAGAGGGAGAGGGAGAGGGGCAGGGAGAGGGGCAGGGAGAGGGAGAGGGAGAGGGGCAGGGAGAGGGGCAGGGAGAGGAAGAGGGAGAGTGGCAGGGAGAGGGGCAGGGAGAGGGAGAGGGAGAGGGAGAGGGAGAGGGAGAGGGAGAGGGCAGGGAGAGGGGCAGGGAGAGGGAGAGGGAGAGGGGCAGGGAGAGGGAGAGGGAGAGGGAGAGGGGCAGGGAGAGGGGCAGGGAGAGGGAGAGGGAGAGTGGCAGGGAGAGGGGCAGGGAGAGGGAGAGGGAGAGGGAGAGGGAGAGGGGCAGGGAGAGGGAGAGGGAGAGGGGCAGGGAGAGGAAGAGGGAGAGGGGCAGGGAGAGGGGCAGGGAGAGGGAGAGGGAGAGGGAGAGGGAGAGGGGCAGGGAGAGGGAGAGGGAGAGGGAGAGGGAGAGGGGCAGGGAGAGGGAGAGGGAGAGGGAGAGGGAGAGGGGCAGGGAGAGGGAGAGGGAGAGGAAGAGGGAGAGGGAGAGGGAGAGGAAGAGGAAGAGGGGCAGGGAGAGGGAGAGGGAGAGGAGAGGGAGAGGAAGAGGAAGAGGGGCAGGGAGAGGGAGAGGGAGAGGGAGAGGAAGAGGAAGAGGGGCAGGGAGAGGGAGAACGCGTGGAGGACGAAGGAGAGGAAGACCAAGAGCGCTGGTCTCTGATGAGATAAGGGCCACAATTACTGACCATGTTGTAAACCGTGGTCTCTCTTTGAGAGAGGCCGGTTTAAGGGTGCAACCAAATCTGCAGCGTTCAACAGTTGCATCAATAGTACGAATTTTCCGGCAAAACAACAGGTGAGATGTGCATCCTTCAATGATATTTGAACTACATATTACAGTACAGTATGTTCACATGTACTGACATTTTGAAATATATTGATTGTTTTGTGTTTTTCAGTAGGATCCAAAGGTTGCTTCCCACAGGAGGGAGAGACAGAATATTATCGGACGTTGCCATGGTAATTGTTGCCATGGTAATTGTTGCCATGGTAATTGTTGACATGATAATTGTTGCCATGGTAATTGTTGACATGGTAATTGGCAACAATGCAATAAAACTGCGGGACATTCAGGACAAAGTGCTGGCAGACAATATCCCTTTTGGGGTATACTCCTGAGTGGCGCAGTGGTCTAAGGCACTGCATCGCAGTGCTAACTGTGCCACTAGAGATCCTGGTTCGAATCCAGGCTCTGTCGCAGCCGGCCGCGACTGGGAGACTCATGGGCGGCGCACAATTGGCCCAGCGTCGTCCAGGGTAGGGGAGGGAATGGCCGGCAGGGATGTAGCTCAGTTGATAGAGCATGGCGTTTGCAACGCCAGGGTTGTGGGTTTGATTCCCACAGGGGGCCAGTATAAAAATAAATAAAAATGTATTCACTAATTGTAAGTCGCTCTGGATAAGAGCGTCTGCTAAATGACTAAAATGTAAATGTGGGAATGTGAATACGGTCAGCACAACGACAATTGCCAGAGTCCCAGAATCCTAGAGAAACTAAAATAAGGATGAAGCAGTTGTACACTGGACCCTTTGAGAGAAACGGTGAACGTGTGAAAGAACTCCGGTATCAATACGTCCAGGTGAGATGTCTGTTCAATAACCAAATCAGGGTACATACACAGCTATGCATAATGTAAAGTACTGTAAAACTGTGGATTGACTGTATTTTAGAGAGTAATGGAGATGGAAGCCAGGCAAACTGCACGTACATTCATCTTTGTGGATGAAGCTGGATTCAACCTGGGCAAAAACACGCCGCAGGGGAAGAAATGTGACTGGACAGAGAGCATCCGTGGATGTCCCAGGCCAGAGAGGAGCTAACATCACAATGTGTGCAGCACTATCCAGTGATGGTTTGCTGTTACATTGGCCCCTACAATACAGAGAGGCTCATTTCTTTTCTGGATGACCTGCGCAATCGACTTGTGCCAGTGGAGGAGAGAGGGGTAAGAAACTCCCCTACCTTCGTTGTTGTGTGGGATAATGTGGCATTCCACCACTCTGCTGCGGTCACAGACTGGTTTGCTGCACATCCCAGGATGCCAGTACTATTCCTGCCTCCATACTCCCCCTTCCTAAACACCATAGAGGAGTTCTTCTCTGCGTGGAGGTGGAAGGTTTATGACCACCATCCACACGACCAGATGTCCTTACTGGATGCCATGAATGCAGGGTGTGGACACACTTCTCCTGAAAGACCCGCAGGGTTGGATTAGACGTTCCAGAAGATACTTTCCAAGATGCATGGCCAGAGAAGAAATAAGATGTGATGTTGATGAGAACTAGTGGCCCAATGCAGGAGAGAGGGAGAACTAGTGGCCCAATGCAGGAGAGGGGGAGAACTAGTGGCCCAATGCAGGATAGAGGGAGAACTAGTGGCCCAATGCAGGAGAGAGGGAGAACTAGTGGCCCAATGCAGGAGAGAGGGAGAACTAGTGGCCAAATGCAGGAGAGGGGGAGAACTAGTGGCCAAATGCAGGAGAGAGGGAGAACTAGTGGCCAAATGCAGGAGAGGGGGAGAACTAGTGGCCAAATGCAGGAGAGGGGGAGAACTAGTGGCCCAATGCAGGAGAGGGGGAGAACTAGTGGCCCAATGCAGGAGAGAGGGAGAACTAGTGGCCAAATGCAGGAGAGGGGGAGAACTAGTGGCCAAATGCAGGAGAGAGGGAGAACTAGTGTCCCAATGCAGGAGAGGGGGAGAACTAGTGGCCCAATGCAGGAGAGAGGGAGAACTAGTGGCCCAATGCAGGAGAGGGGGAGAACTAGTGGCCCAATGCAGGAGAGGGGGAGAACTAGTGGCCCAATGCAGGAGAGAGGGAGAACTAGAACACATCACAGTACTCTACAGTATGAGGGATTATACTATACATGGTGTTGATGTTTTTATTTATTATTATTGCAACAAAAAAATGTTTTTTGTTTCACCTATTTATATTTCACAAGCAAATTATTATTATGCAAAGATATAGAACAAATAAAGACTATTGAAGCAAATTTCTGCATTTGTGAATCATTCTTGTTACATACTTTAGTACAGTCAATAAAGTGAAAAGGGGTTATTATTCTGTAATTAAATACTGATTTATGTGAAAAATCACTCAGACTTCAAGAGAAAAGTTCATCATTTATTTAATGCTCCCTGTTGTTAGTGTTTTTTAGGTCAGTGAGTGACAATGTTTGCTTTCTGAGTGAGAATTGTTGCCAGTGTTATGGTCGAATGAGCTTATTTTGAGACATGTAGGAAGTGTTTTGGTGGTTTGAGTGAGTTTTGGAGGTGAGATTAACTGTTTGGCCAAGATGCATGTTGGTAATTTAGTAATGCAGGCTGTGTGAAGAGTTTTGAAAAAGTGGCTTCAGTATTGACCGATGCTTGTTAGCAATTGAAAAAAACAGTAATTAGTGTGTGATAGAAGTCAGGGCAGCCCGCTCCGTGTGTCTCTGTGTCTCTGTGTGTGTCTCTGGGTCTGTGTGTGTCTCTGTGTCTCTGTGTGTGTCTCTGGGTCTGTGTGTGTGTCTCTCTGTGTGTGTCTCTGTGTCTGTGTGTCTGTGTGTGTGTCTCTGTCTGTGTGTGTGTCTCTGTTAATAATTGTAAAGTGGTTATCCCACTGGCTATAGGGTGAATGCACAAATTTGTAAGTCGCTCTGGATAAGAGCGTCTGCTAAATGACGTAAATGTGCCCTTGAGCAAGGCACTTAACCCAAATTGCTCCTGTAAGTCGCTCTGGATAAGAGCGTCTGCTAAATGACTAAAATGTAAAATGTCTGTGTCTCTGTGTGTATGTGTCTCTGGGTCTCTGTGTCTCTGTGTGTGTCTCTGTGTCTCTGGGTCTCTGTGTGTCTCTGTGTCTGTGTGTGTGTCTCTCTGTGTGTGTGTGTCTGTGTGTGTGTCTCTGCGTGTGTGTCTCTGCGTGTGGGTGGGGGTGGGTGTGGGTGGGTGGGTGGGTGTAGGTCGGTGTGGGTCGGTGTGGGTGTGGGTGTGGGTGGGTGTGTGGGTGTGTGGGTGTGGGTGGGTGGGTGGGTGGGTCGGTGTGGGTGGGGGTGGGTGGGTGGGTGTGGCAGCCCGCTCCCTATCTACCCAGGTTCTAACAAGGTCAGTGTTTATGTGTTGGAACAGACTGCTATGTCTGTGTTCTGTCACAACGCAGCCCGCCTCTCTCCTGCCCCATCCCCTATGGCCTGCCCCTCCCCTCCCTCCTGCCCCATCCCCTATGGCCTGCCCCTCCCCTCCCTCCCTCCTACCCCACCCCCATGACCTGCCCCACCCCCTATGACCTACCCCACCCCCTATGGCCTGCCCCTCCCCTCCCTCCCTCCCTCCCTCCCTCCTACCCCACCCCCTATGGCCTGCCCCTCCCCTCCCCTCCCTCCCTCCCTCCTACCCCCACCCCCTATGGCCTGCCCCTCCCCTCCCTCCCTCCTACCCCCACCCCCTATGGCCTGCCCCTCCCCTCCCCTCCCTCCTACCCCCACCCCCTATGGCCTGCCCCTCCCCTCCCCTCCCTCCTACCCCCACCCCCTATGGCCTGCCCCTCCCCTCCCCTCCCTCCTACCCCCACCCCCTATGGCCTGCCCCCTCCCATCCCTCCCTCCTACCCCCACCCCCCTATGGCCTGCCCCTCCCTCCCCTCCCTCCTACCCCACCCCCTATGGCCTGCCCCTCCCCTCCCTCCCTCCTACCCCACCCCCTATGGCCTGCCCCTCCCCTCCCTCCCTCCCTACCCCACCCCCTATGGCCTGTCCCTTGCTGGAAATCATGTCTCAGCATCTTCCTGCCTCCCCTATAGATGAATGATACTGCTGCGGAGCACAGAAAGCAGCACTTTTATCATTAGCCAATCAGGTATCAGCAACACATGGTTCTAACATCAACAGACATATATCTGAAGTAGTCAAAACGACTTGATACACAGTGATGACAAGGCACGCTTTGGAAACTACTGTATTCCAGGAGCAGAACCATGTCTACGTCCCAAACGGCTGAAACCAGAGCCCTCTGGGAATAGAGGCTGCTTTACTGAAGGTACTCTGAGCAACGTCCATGTTAATGCTTTGCCATAATGATACAGTATTATAGATGACAACCATTAACCATCCATGTTAATGCTTTGCCATAATGATACAGTATTATAGATGACAACCATTAACCATCCATGTTAATGCTTTGCCATAATGATACAGTATTATAGATGACAACCATTAACCATCCATGTTAATGCTTTGCCATAATGATACAGTATTATAGATGACAACCATTAACCATCCATGTTAATGCTTTGCCATAATGATACAGTATTATAGATGACAACCATTAACCATCCATGTTAATGCTTTGCCATAATGATACAGTATTACAGATGACAACCATTAACCATCCATGTTAATGCTTTGCCATAATGATACAGTATTACAGATGACAACCATTAACCATCCATGTTAATGCTTTGCCATAATGATACAGTATTACAGATGACAACCATTAACCATCCATGTTAATGCTTTGCCATAATGATACAGTATTACAGATGACAACCATTAACCATCCATGTTAATGCTTTGCCATAATGATACAGTATTACAGATGACAACCATTAACCATCCATGTTAATGCTTTGCCATAATGATACAGTATTATAGATGACAACCATTAACCATCCATGTTAATGCTTTGCCATAATGATACAGTATTACAGATGACAACCATTAACCATCCATGTTAATGCTTTGCCATAATGATACAGTATTACAGATGACAACCATTAACCATCCATGTTAATGCTTTGCCATAATGATACAGTATTACAGATGACAACCATTAACCATCCATGTTAATGCTTTGCCATAATGATACAGTATTATAGATGACAACCATTAACCATCCATGTTAATGCTTTGCCATAATGATACAGTATTATAGATGACAACCATTAACCATCCATGTTAATGCTTTGCCATAATGATACAGTATTACAGATGACAACCATTAACCATCCATGTTAATGCTTTGCCATAATGATACAGTATTACAGATGACAACCATTAACCATCCATGTTAATGCTTTGCCATAATGATACAGTATTACAGATGACAACCATTAACCATCCATGTTAATGCTTTGCCATAATGATACAGTATTATAGATGACAACCATTAACCATCCATGTTAATGCTTTGCCATAATGATACAGTATTATAGATGACAACCATTAACCATCCATGTTAATGCTTTGCCATAATGATACAGTATTATAGATGACAACCATTAACCATCCATGTTAATGCTTTGCCATAATGATACAGTATTACAGATGACAACCATTAACCATCCATGTTAATGCTTTGCCATAATGATACAGTATTACAGATGACAACCACTAACCATCCATGTTAATGCTTTGCCATAATGATACAGTATTACAGATGACAACCATTAACCATCCATGTTAATGCTTTGCCATAATGATACAGTATTATAGATGACAACCATTAACCATCCATGTTAATGCTTTGCCATAATGATACAGTATTATAGATGACAACCATTAACCATCCATGTTAATGCTTTGCCATAATGATACAGTATTATAGATGACAACCATTAACCATCCATGTTAATGCTTTGCCATAATGATACAGTATTACAGATGACAACCATTAACCATCCATGTTAATGCTTTGCCATAATGATACAGTATTATAGATGACAACCATTAACCATCCATGTTAATGCTTTGCCATAATGATACAGTATTATAGATGACAACCATTAACCATCCATGTTAATGCTTTGCCATAATGATACAGTATTATAGATGACAACCATTAACCATCCATGTTAATGCTTTGCCATAATGATACAGTATTATAGATGACAACCATTAACCATCCATGTTAATGCTTTGCCATAATGATACAGTATTATAGATGACAACCATTAACCATCCATGTTAATGCTTTGCCATAATGATACAGTATTATAGATGACAACCATTAACCATCCATGTTAATGCTTTGCCATAATGATACAGTATTATAGATGACAACCATTAACCATCCATGTTAATGCTTTGCCATAATGATACAGTATTATAGATGACAACCATTAACCATCCATGTTAATGCTTTTGCCATAATGATACAGTATTATAGATGACAACCATTAACCATCCATGTTAATGCTTTGCCATAATGATACAGTATTATAGATGACAACCATTAACCATCCATGTTAATGCTTTGCCATAATGATACAGTATTATAGATGACAACCATTAACCATCCATGTTAATGCTTTGCCATAATGATACAGTATTACAGATGACAACCACTAACCATCCATGTTAATGCTTTGCCATAATGATACAGTATTACAGATGACAACCACTAACCATCCATGTTAATGCTTTGCCATAATGATACAGTATTATAGATGACAACCATTAACCATCCATGTTAATGCTTTGCCATAATGATACAGTATTATAGATGACAACCATTAACCATCCATGTTAATGCTTTGCCATAATGATACAGTATTATAGATGACAACCATTAACCATCCATGTTAATGCTTTGCCATAATGATACAGTATTATAGATGACAACCATTAACCATCCATGTTAATGCTTTGCCATAATGATACAGTATTATAGATGACAACCATTAACCATCCATGTTAATGCTTTGCCATAATGATACAGTATTATAGATGACAACCATTAACCATCCATGTTAATGCTTTGCCATAATGATACAGTATTACAGATGACAACCATTAACCATCCATGTTAATGCTTTGCCATAATGATACAGTATTACAGATGACAACCACTAACCATCCATGTTAATGCTTTGCCATAATGATACAGTATTACAGATGACAACCATTAACCATCCATGTTAATGCTTTGCCATAATGATACAGTATTATAGATGACAACCATTAACCATCCATGTTAATGCTTTGCCATAATGATACAGTATTATAGATGACAACCATTAACCATCCATGTTAATGCTTTGCCATAATGATACAGTATTATAGATGACAACCATTAACCATCCATGTTAATGCTTTGCCATAATGATACAGTATTACAGATGACAACCATTAACCATCCATGTTAATGCTTTGCCATAATGATACAGTATTACAGATGACAACCATTAACCATCCATGTTAATGCTTTGCCATAATGATACAGTATTATAGATGACAACCATTAACCATCCATGTTAATGCTTTGCCATAATGATACAGTATTATAGATGACAACCATTAACCATCCATGTTAATGCTTTGCCATAATGATACAGTATTATAGATGACAACCATTAACCATCCATGTTAATGCTTTGCCATAATGATACAGTATTATAGATGACAACCATTAACCATCCATGTTAATGCTTTGCCATAATGATACAGTATTATAGATGACAACCATTAACCATCCATGTTAATGCTTTGCCATAATGATACAGTATTATAGATGACAACCATTAACCATCCATGTTAATGCTTTGCCATAATGATACAGTATTATAGATGACAACCATTAACCATCCATGTTAATGCTTTGCCATAATGATACAGTATTATAGATGACAACCATTAACCATCCATGTTAATGCTTTGCCATAATGATACAGTATTATAGATGACAACCATTAACCATCCATGTTAATGCTTTGCCATAATGATACAGTATTATAGATGACAACCATTAACCATCCATGTTAATGCTTTGCCATAATGATACAGTATTATAGATGACAACCATTAACCATCCATGTTAATGCTTTGCCATAATGATACAGTATTATAGATGACAACCATTAACCATCCATGTTAATGCTTTGCCATAATGATACAGTATTATAGATGACAACCATTAACCATCCATGTTAATGCTTTGCCATAATGATACAGTATTATAGATGACAACCATTAACCATCCATGTTAATGCTTTGCCATAATGATACAGTATTATAGATGACAACCATTAACCATCCATGTTAATGCTTTGCCATAATGATACAGTATTACAGATGACAACCACTAACCATCCATGTTAATGCTTTGCCATAATGATACAGTATTATAGATGACAACCATTAACCATCCATGTTAATGCTTTGCCATAATGATACAGTATTACAGATGACAACCACTAACCATCCATGTTAATGCTTTGCCATAATGATACAGTATTATAGATGACAACCATTAACCATCCATGTTAATGCTTTGCCATAATGATACAGTATTATAGATGACAACCATTAACCATCCATGTTAATGCTTTGCCATAATGATACAGTATTATAGATGACAACCATTAACCATCCATGTTAATGCTTTGCCATAATGATACAGTATTATAGATGACAACCATTAACCATCCATGTTAATGCTTTGCCATAATGATACAGTATTATAGATGACAACCATTAACCATCCATGTTAATGCTTTGCCATAATGATACAGTATTATAGATGACAACCATTAACCATCCATGTTAATGCTTTGCCATAATGATACAGTATTATAGATGACAACCATTAACCATCCATGTTAATGCTTTGCCATAATGATACAGTATTATAGATGACAACCATTAACCATCCATGTTAATGCTTTGCCATAATGATACAGTATTATAGATGACAACCATTAACCATCCATGTTAATGCTTTGCCATAATGATACAGTATTATAGATGACAACCATTAACCATCCATGTTAATGCTTTGCCATAATGATACAGTATTATAGATGACAACCATTAACCATCCATGTTAATGCTTTGCCATAATGATACAGTATTATAGATGACAACCATTAACCATCCATGTTAATGCTTTGCCATAATGATACAGTATTATAGATGACAACCATTAACCATCCATGTTAATGCTTTGCCATAATGATACAGTATTATACAGTGAGGGAACCGTACTGTGATGTTTTACAAAAATTCTGAACCTTTCTATTCTCATTGCTTCTACAGATTGGGAATTAAAAATAAACATTTTTGCTAAAAGTATTATTATATTATTGATTGATTGACTATGACTTTTCAGATCACCCAGTAATGCTATCTGCAAGGTTATTTCCAGGTAAATATTGCAATCCTTTAGCCATTCCTGGACCTGTGTCCAAAAACAAGCTACAAATGGACAGAACCAAAACAAATGATCTAATGATTCTGTCTCTTCACAGCAAAATCTGCAGAGCTGGGAAGATTGTATCCCCCATATAAATAACATTCTATTGGTAGCAAGAATTTTATATAATAATTAAAATTGCAAGATTCTAATTTTTGAATCCGGTGTCGTTTTGCGTGTCAGTTCATAAACACTATGCCATGGGATCGGTACATCAAAAATCTCTTCCCAACTATTTTGCAATCTATATGGGACGGCTGTCAATCCTTTGGTCCTTAAGTGAAACTGATATACTTTTTTATTTATCACAGTTTTCCTTAACCAATTATGTTCTTTAATGCAAGGCCGACAGACAAGTTCCTTACTTTCTCCCCCTTCCACTTTCCTCTTCAATCAATCAATCAATCAATTTTATTTTATATAGCCCTTCTTACATCAGCTAATATCTCGAAGTGCTGTACAGAAACCCAGCCTAAAACCCCAAACAGCTAGTAATGCAGGTGTAGAAGCACGGTGGCTAGGAAAAACTCCCTAGAAAGGCGAAAGCCTAGGAAGAAACCTAGAGAGGAACCAGGCTATGAGGGGTGGCCAGTCCTCTTCTGGCTGTGCCGGGTGGAGATTATAACAGAACCATGCCAAGATGTTCAAAAATGTTCATAAGTGACAAGCATGGTCAAATAATAATCAGGAATAAATCTCAGTTGGCTTTTCATAGCCGATCATTAAGAGTTGAAAACAGCAGGTCTGGGACAGGTAGGGGTTCCATAACCGCAGGCAGAACAGTTGAAACTGGAATAGCAGCAAGGCCAGGCGGACTGGGGACAGCAAGGAGTCACCACGGCCGGTAGTCCCGACGTATGGTCCTAGGGCTCAGGTCTCTCAGTTGGCTTTTCATAGCCGATCATTAAAGAGTTGAAAACAGCAGGTCTGGGACAGGTAGGGGTTTCGTAGCCGCAGGCAGAACAGTTGAAACTGGAATAGCAGCAAGGCCAGGCGGACTGGGGACAGCAAGGTGTCATCATGCCCGGTAGTCCTGACGTATGGTCCTAGGGCTCAGGTTCTCAGAGAGAAAGAGAGAACGAGAGAATTAGAGAGAGCATACTTAAATTCACACAGGACACTGGATAAGACAGGAGAAGTACTCCAGGTATAACCAACTAACCCCAGCCCCCGACACATAAACTACTGCAGCATAAATACTGGAGGCTAAGACAGGAGCGGTCCGGAGACACTGTGGCCCCATCCGAAGAAACCCCGGACAGGGCCAAACAGGAAGGATATAACCCCACCCACTCCGCCAAAGCACAGCCCCCGCACCACTAGAGGGATATCCCCAACCACCAACTTACAATCCTGAGACAAGGCCGAGTATAGCCCACAGAGGTCTCCACCACAGCACAAACCAAGGGGGGGGCGCCAACCCAGACAGGAAGATCACGTCAGTAACTCAACCCACTCAAGTGACGCACCCCTCCCAGGGACGGCATGAAAGAGCACCAGCAAGCCAGTGACTCAGCCCCCTGCAACAGGGTTAGAGGCAGAGAACCCCAGTGGAGAGGGGAACCGGCCCGGCAGAGACAGCAAGGGCTGTTCGTTGCTCCAGCCTTTCCGTTCACCTTCACACTCCTGGGCCAGACTACACTCAATCATATGACCTACTGAAGAGATAAGTCTTCAGTAAAGACTTAAAGGTTGAGACCGAGTCTGCGTCTCTCACATGGGTAGGCAGACTGTTCCATAAAAATGGAGATCTATAGGAGAAAGCCCTGCCTCCCGCTGTTTGCTTAGAAATTCTAGGGACAATTACCACTTTTGCGGTAAGGCTGCAATTATTTGGTTGTAATTTTGGGTAGAGCATACATTTCCATATGATTTTGTTAGCTGCATGTGCGACATAACTCCACCAGTCCTACCTATGATATCATTTACAAAGATTATACCTTTTTTAAACATTCTGTCAAAAAATAAAGGTTTTTTGTCAATTAGTATATTTGAATTTAACCACAATATTTGTTGCATTATTTGTTCTGTCGTTTCTGGAGGATTAAATTGAAATTGCAACCAACTTTCTATGGCTTGTTTTAGAAATAGTGACATTTGGGAGATTATTTCCTTTTCAAATAACTGAAAGTGAGAGGTTGTAATCTGAATAAAGGGAAAAAGGCCTTTCTTGAACATTGGGTGAGACAATCTTACTCATTTGCTTGAGAACCAGTTCGGATTTAAGTATAACTTTTGTATGACTGAAGCTTTTAGTGATAGGTCTAATGCTTTAATATTTAATAATTTCTGTCCTCCAAATTCATATTCATTATATAAATATGCTCTTTTAATTTTGTCTGGCTTGCCGTTCCAAATAAAATTGAATATTTTTTTCTCATATAATTTAAAAAACTGTTCGCTAGGCGTAGGCAAGACCATAAGCAAATAGGTAAACTGGGATAATACTAAAGAGTTAATCAGGGTGATTTTTTCACAAATTGACAGGTATTTTCCTTTCCATGGTAGTAAGATCTTATCTATTTTTGCTAACTTTCTATTAAAATTTATTGAAGTGAGATCATTTATTTCCTTTGGGATATGTATTCATAGTATATCCACATCACCATCAGACCATTTTATTGGTAAACTACATGGTAATGTAAAAACTGCATTGTTGGTTAAGGGCTTGTAAGTAAGTATTTTACTGTAAGGTCTACACCTGTTGTATTCGGCACGTGGCAAATAACATTTGATTCCAACACAGTCTGGTCCAACACAGTCTGGTCCAACACAGTCTGGTCCAACACAGTCTGGTCCAACACAGTCTCTTCTAAACACAGTCTGGTCCAACACAGTCTGGTCCAACACAGTCTCTTCTAAACACAGTCTGGTCCAACACAGTCTGGTCCAACACAGTCTCTTCTAAACACAGTCTGGTCCAACACAGTCTGGTCCAACACAGTCTGGTCCAACACAGTCTGGTCCAACACAGTCTGGTCCAACACAGTCTCTTCTAAACACAGTCTGGTCCAACACAGTCTCTTCTAAACACAGTCTGGTCCGACACAGTCTGGTCCAACACAGTCTCTTCTAAACACAGTCTGGTCCAACACAGTCTGGTCCAACACAGTCTCTTCTAAACAGAGTCTGGTCCAACACAGTCTGGTCCAACACAGTCTGGTCCAACACCGTCTCTTCTAAACACAGTCTGGTCCAACACAGTCTCTTCTAAACACAGTCTGGTCCAACACAGTCTCTTCTAAACACAGTCTGGTCCAACACAGTCTGGTCCAACACAGTCTCTTCTAAACACAGTCTGGTCCAACACAGTCTCTTCTAAACACAGAGCCTTCTATGGTCTGATCCTGATTAGCCATGCCATTCGTGGTAATGTGGAGTAATGGAATGTTAGATGTCATTTAGTAAAACAACACCCTTCAGGGTCTGAGGGTTGACTCTATATTAAGCTACATGAGGCTCAACGATGCCTGGAAGGTGTGCGTGTGTGTATTTGTGTGCTTGTGTGTGTGAAAGCGTGTGTTTTCGCGTGTGCGTCTGTGTGTGTGCATGTACGTGTGTGTGTGTGTGTGTGTGTATGTGTGTGTGTGTATGTGTGTGTGTGATACATATTTCAAGATCCTAACAGAGGAACTGGATCTGTGCCAATTCAGTTTCCACATCAAGTATATGATGAACCACCCACGGGGAAGGGGAGGCTGAGGCTGTTGAATGTTTGTTGGGAGTATGCAGAGGTGTGTAGTAATGTGTGTAGCAGTGTGTAGTAGTATGTTCAGTGTAGTTGTATGTAACAGTATACTGATGATAAATGCAGCAATGGAACTTTGAGTTAAAATGAAATGTTGATGGCCATTTGTGTCATTCTTCATTTAATGTGTTATGTCATGTCAATCTGTTAACTGACTTCTCCTGTGATGTTAATAATGTTCATTTAACGATGTGATGGTTATTTCAGATAATGACTGTATTGCAGCATGGTCAGATTGATAGTCATCCCTCACCCTCTGAGACCTAGCCATCCCTCACCCTCTGAGACCTAGCCATCCCTCACCCTCTGAGACCTATCCATCCCTCACCCTCTGAGACCTAGCCACCCCTCACCCTCTGAGACCTAGTCATCCCTCACCCTCTGAGACCTAGCCATCCCTCACCCTCTGAGACCTAGCCATCCCTCACCCTCTGAGACCTAGCCATCCCTCACCCTCTGAGACCTAGCCACCCCTCACCCTCTGAGACCTAGTCATCCCTCACCCTCTGAGACCTAGCCATCCCTCACCCTCTGAGACCTAGTCATCCCTCACCCTCTGAGACCTAGTCATCCCTCACCCTCTGAGACCTAGTCATCCCTCACCCTCTGAGACCTAGCCATCCCTCACCCTCTGAGACCTAGCCATCCCTCACCCTCTGAGACCTAGCCATCCCTCACCCTCTGAGACCTAGCCATCCCTCACCCTCTGAGACCTAGTCATCCCTCACCCTCTGAGACCTAGCCATCCCTCACCCTCTGAGACCTAGCCATCCCTCACCCTCTGAGACCTAGCCATCCCTCACCCTCAGACCTAGTCATCCCTCACCCTCTGAGACCTATCCATCCCTCACCCTCTGAGACCTAGTCATCCCTCACCCTCTGAGACCTAGTCATCCCTCACCCTCTGAGACCTAGCCATCCCTCACCCTCTGAGACCTAGCCATCCCTCACCCTCTGAGACCTAGCCATCCCTCACCCTCTGAGACCTAGTCATCCCTCACCCTCTGAGACCTAGTCATCCCTCACCCTCTGAGACCTAGTCATCCCTCACCCTCTGAGACCTAGCCATCCCTCACCCTCTGAGACCTAGCCATCCCTCACCCTCTGAGACCTAGCCATCCCTCACCCTCTGAGACCTAGTCATCCCTCACCCTCTGAGACCTACTCATCCCTCACCCTCTGAGACCTAGCCAGGCTGTTGCGAAAACTAACACACTACTACTCTTAACTGACCTGATAGTTCATCATGTTATACTGAACAAAAATATAAACGCAACATGCAACAATTTCAAAGATTTTACAGTTCATATGAGGAAATCAGTCAATTGAAATAAATAAATTAGGTCCTAATCTATGGATTTCACGTGACTGGGCAGCCATGGGTGGGCCTGGGAGGGCATAGGCCCACCCACTGAGGAGCCAGGCCCACCCACTGGGGAGCCAGGCCCAGGCAATCAGAATTAGTTTTTCCCCACAAAAGGGCTTTATTACAGACAGAAATACTCCTCAGTTTCATCAGCTGTCCGGGTGGCTGGTCTCAGACGATCCCGCAGGTGAAGAAGCCGGATGTGGAGGTCCTGGGCTGGCGTGGTTACATGTGGTCTGTGACTGTGAGGCCTGTTGGATTTACTGCCAAATTCTCTAAAACGACATTGGAGGGGTCTTATGGTCGAGAAATGAACATTAAATTCTCTGGCAACAGCTCTGGTGGACATTCCTGCAGTCAGTATGCCAACTGCACGCTTCCTCAAAACTGGAGACATCTGTGGCATTGTGTTGTGTGTCAAAACTGCACATTTTAGAGTGGCCTTTTATTGTCCCCAGCACAAGGTGCACCTGTATAATGAATTTTGGGAAGGTTTGCAACCCTAGTCCTGGTTTTGTTTCTCTGGATGGGACCACTGATGTAGTGTTGAAAAAAAATTTTTGGTAAACGCAAATCGCTGTTTCCGGTTCAACAGCGTTTACGTGCGTTCACCCTCCACTACAGACTGGATGAGACCTTACTTGTTAATGAAATGCCTGAGGCTGCTAGATCTCTAACACTGGGCCTGTCTAACACTGGGCCTGTCTGTCAAACAATGGGCCTGTGTTACGAACCCCGTGGCTCTAAACATCTAGGGTGGATGGACATGAGACCCGTAACATAAATTCATGTAAATTATAAGTGTGGCATGGAATAGTGAGAACAAATAAGACACAACTACCATGAACTACCGTCAAACACAAAGTGTTTATTTATGAACACACGGTAAGGGTTTGGGAAAAAGGGGCTGAGCAGGACCCAAGAAATGAAACAATAGTGTAAAACCCCCTAAACTGATCTAGCCTGCCTGAAGAACCGCTAGGCTACTGCTACCATACAAAAATACAGTGGGTGGTCCGCTCAGGTCTAACTGGTGTTTATAGACAGATTTCTTCCTACGGGTAATGTACGCCAAGGGCAACTAGCTTAAACCCCCTTTTCCCAAAAAACACACAAAACTACTAAACAGGGTACTCAGCAATTAAATAAGTACACAGGATACAACAGTATCCACACTCAGGTAAAGAAATATATTCTACTAATGTTACCAATAGGGTAACCAACAACTTAGTGCGTACACAACACACAGGACACCACCGTGTCCATACTCACATATGGCAAAAAGTCTCTCTCTCCAACAAACACAAGTCTGGTTTTTTATAAAATGGGATGTGTGATTGAACAAACGAACAACAGGTGGTGCAATTAACAGGAATGTTCACTGATTGGTCCAATCAGCAGACACCTCAACGACCACCAATCAGGAACATACAGGACACCTGTGATTAGGGCAGAAAGAGTAGAAACACACAAAAACACAGGATACCTGTATCCGTAACACTCCCACCCTTAAAAAGAGCAAACCAAAATGGTTTGCGACACACGTACTATCACAACACCCAAATTCACAAATCATCCTATCGGGATAACAAAAAAAAACCTAGATCATTACACACGAGACAAAGCATCTGCCAACACATTATCTAACCCCCTTTTTGTGGCGGATCTCCAAATTATAATTTTGCACGACAATGCCCAACGCATAAGGCGTTGGTTCTGGTTGTACATCCGGTGGAGAAAAACTAAGGGGTTATGGTCAGTATACACTACCACTGGTAATGCACTGGAACCAACATAAACTTCAAAAGTACTGCAGAGCTAACAACAAAGCTAGAGCTTCTTGTTCAATGGTGGAATAGTTTGTCTGACATTTGTTAAATTTCCGTGAAAAATAACAGACAGGATGGTCCACTCCACTCTGGTCTTGCTGCAGTAGAACAGCACCAGCACCTCTGGCACTTGCATCTACCTCCAGTTTAAACGGCCGCTCAAAATCTGGCGCAGCAAGAACAGGAGTACTACACAAGAGTGCTTTAGCAGTGTTGAAAGCAGTACAACAATCTTCAGACCATACAAATTTTCTCGCCGGACTGAGCAAATCCGTTAATGGAGCAACTACCGCAGAGAAATTTTTACAGAAACTACGGTAGTAGCCAACCATCCCTAAAAAACGGCGTAGCTCTCTTCTGGTGGTAGGTGCGGGAAATGCGTTTATAGCTGAGACCTTGGCATCTACAGGGCGCACCTGACCATGGCCGACCTGTTTACCAAGATAAGTAACAGTAGCCTTCCCAAACTCGCACTTTGCTAAGTTCAGGGTTAGAGAAGCGGTTGCTAGACGTTCACACACTACCCTTAGAGTGTTAACATGATCAGACCACTCAGTTGAATAAATGACCAGATCATCAAGGTAAGCACTACAATTAGGAACTCCAGCCAATACTGTGTTAACCAGGCGTTGGAAAGTGGCTGGTGCGTTCCGCATCCCAAATGCCATGACAGCATATTGTAGGAAGTGATCTGGGGTCACAAATGCAGAGATGTCGGAGGCACGTGGGGTTAACGGCACCTGCCAGTAACCTTTTAGAAGATCTAATTTGGTTACATAGGTAGCAGCACCAACAGTATCAATACAGTCATCCAGTCTGGGTAACGGGAACGAGTCGGGCACTGTGACAGCATTGACTTTCCGATAGTCCGTACATAATCTGGATGTCCCATCAGGTTTAGGAACCAGAATGCACGGAGAACTCCAAGGACTTGAACTTGGCATAGCCAGGTTATTCTCCAGCAAATAACCGACCTCACCCTCATTATCTTTCTCTTAGCGACGTTGACACGATAAGGATGTTGCTTGATAGGTGCAGCGTTTCCAACATTAATGTCATGTTCTAACACATTTGTACATGTAGGAACATCATTAAAAAGACATGGAAAGCTGTGTAATAGTCTCACAATATCATCTGACTGTCTGTCCGTTAAATGAATCAGGCTTGACGGGAGAGACAGCAGCATCTCTGAATTGGGCAATCTAGCACACTGCTGCTGAGTATTGCGCAACTCCAAACCATCTCCGTCCACATCATTAACATGACCTCCCACTACAGCCGTAGCAGCAACAGAGACAGCCGACTCGGCCAGTTTCTCTGGACTGTCTACCTGAGTAACGGGTCTGTTGTGGTATGTCTTCAACATGTTAACGTGGCACACACGAGATTGGCGTTTTCTATCAGGAGTCTGTATCACATAGTCAGTTTCAGTTAGTTTCTTTTCAATGACATAAGGACCAGCGAAACGTGCTGACAATGACGCTCCTGGCACAGGCAACAACACAAGAACTCGGTCACCTGGCTGCAGTGAACGAGAACAGCCTGTGTGTCATAGTGTCGTTTCATCCGTTTCTGTGAGGAAGACAGCGCTTCCTTTGCTAGAGCACAGGCAGCATGTAGGCGCTCACGAAAGCGACTAACGTAGTCCAACACATTTTCTTTCACACACAACTCTTGTGACAAAAACTGATCCTTAAGGACTTTCATAGGTCCTCTCATGGTGTGTCCAAACACCAGTTCAGCTGGGCTGAACCCTAGGGGATTCCTGTACTGTCTCACGGACAGCAAACAACACTAGAGGAACTCCCTCATCCCAATCTTTCTCAGATTCCAAACAATATTTACGGAGCATAGACTTCAGGGTCTGATGCCAACGTTCAAGCGCACCCTGAGACTCTGGGTGATATGCGCTTGACACACGGTGTGTAACTGACAAGGATTTTAACACTTGTTTGAAAAGTTTAGAAAGGAAATTCGTACCCTGATCAGTTTGTATCACCTTAGGTAATCCAAAAGTTGAGAAGAATTTGATCAACGCTTTACTCACCACCGGAGCAGTAATCCTTCGCAGAGGAATGGCCTCTGGGTACCTGGTGGCCACACACATAATTGTCAACATAAACTGGTTACCAGATTTTGTTTTTGGTAATGGTCCAACACAATCAACCATCACATGTTCGAATGGTTCACCTATGGCCGGTATGGGACAAAGAGGCGCGGGGGAAATAACCTGGTTCGGTTTCCCAACTACTTGACAGGTGTGGCAAGTCCGACAGAACTGAGCCACATCTTGTTTTAAACCAGGCCAAAAGAAAGTCGCAAAACACGATCATAAGTCTTGGTGACTCCCAGATGTCCGGACCACTGGTGATCATGAGCGAGGGATAAAACATTTTGTCGAAAGGCTGTAGGAATCACTATTTGGTAAACAGCATTCCAATCTCCGCCAGCGCCAACATGGGATGTCCATTTACGCATGAGGAGATTACCATCAATGAAGTATGCCATGTTTTTCTTCTTTAGCTCGTCTTTTGAGACAACACTAGAAAAACATTTAGCCAGGCTAATGTCAACCTGTTGGTTAGCGATCAGCTGCTCACGAGTAACTGGTAACTGTATTGCTTCAGCAACAAGTTCCACATCCTTCTTCCTTTCTCTGGGCTGTTGGTCAGACTGCACCAGCTTACCAGAGGTAGCACCCGAACTATCCTCTGGGTCACACTCTCTGAATAGAATCGTGTCTGACAAATCTATCACTTCACCCACTTGTCGTGCTTGAGCACGTGTGACAGCACAAGCGGGGAACACATCTGGATAACCTTGTGCCAGCTCCTCAGAGAGAGACTGGTCACTTTTATCCAATACCTCCAATATGGGTATTACCTTTCCTCCGGCAATATCGTTGCCCATTATAAAGGTCACCCCTTTTACTGGCAACATCGGACGACGCCAACTCTGAACAATCCACTGACTAACTCAGAGTGTACGTTCACAAAGTGCAATGGCACTGGGACGAAACCCATTTCAATTCCTTGTACTAACACACTGGAACCACAATATGTATTACTGGACAAGGGCAACACATCAGCTAGTATGAACGACTGCGCCGCACCAGTATCTCTGAGGATTCTAACTGGACGCTGAGACGCTTCATCATCTGATATAGAAACAAACCCCTCAAAAATGAACGGTTCATAACTGTGATCTGGGACAGGGACTTTCAAACCACATCCACTATGAGGCTTCTGTCTTGATTCCGGCCCTACAACCGTACGAATCAGCCCAACACCCGTTGGCGGCCTGGCGTGCTGAGTCATCCCCGGCTTGCGTTTAAGCAAAAAGCAATCACTAACCAAATGTCCCACCTTATGACAATAGAAACAGTGACGCACATCTTTTGGGCGTGCTGGATGTACTGCTGGTCGACTAGGATTAAAAGTTAGCAACTCCGCAGCCCGGCTCTCCGTACGAGCCGAAAACACGCTCTTATGCGTCAACACAAACTCGTCTGCCAATACAGACGCTTCCGACAGTGAGGATACTTTCTGTTCGTTCAGATAAACTACAATGCGTTCCGGTAAACAATTTTTAAACTCCTCTAACAAGATTAACTCCCGTAGAGAGTTAAAATCAGTTACCTTACTTGCACTGTGCCATTTGTCAAACAGATTTCCTTTGTCTCTAGCAAACTCCACATAAGTCTGAGTAGGAGACTTTTTATGAGACCTAAATCTTTGTCGATATGCCTCAGGAACAAGTTCATAGGCACGAAGAACAGTAGCTTTGACCACCTCATAATTCAAACTGTCTTCAAGAGGTAGCGCTGCCAGAACCTCTTGGGCTTTACCTGTTAGCTTACACTGAAGTAATAGGCACCATACCTCGTCGGGCCATTTCAATGCTACCGCTATACGCTCAAACACACTGAAATAGGAATCAACCTCTGACTCCCTAAACACAGGTACCAAGGTGATCTGTCTACTAATATCAAATGTAGCAGACGACACCGCTGGTGAGGCTGGCTCACTAGCAGGCATAGTATGAGCAGAGACTAACCTCGCTGTTTCTGCCTCTAGTTCCATTTTACGCATCTCCAGTTCCATCTTACGCGTCTCCAGTTCTTGATCAAGCCTACGCGTCTCCAGTTCCATCTTACGCGTCTCCTGTTCTGCCTCTAGCTTACGCGTCTCCTGTTCTGCCTCTAGTTCCATTTTACGCATCTCCAGCTTGTCTTGCCTGATTTGTGCCCGCTCTTCCCGCCTCTATTTGGAGCCGTGTCGAGCGGACATCCATCCTGGCATCACTGTCAGTCAGTGGGGAGAGTGGGTCATAACGGGGCAATGTGGCTGGAGCCTTAGCCTCGTCCTCAGACACTGATGGGCTTACAGGAACAGCAACCACATCCCCTACAGGAGCAGCAGACTCAGGCGGCGGTAACTCAAGCACTCGCTCGTTTAACAATATCGCTAACACTACTTCCCTAACTTCTGCTTTCACTAAACCCCTCGGTATGGGTACAGAAAAGTGGTCAGCCAAAGCCTGTAGATCCACTCTACGGCAATTATCAAAAACCTCCCACGTAGGGTTTTCCAAAATGCCTCCAACTCAAAAGTAGCCATCC
Source organism: Coregonus clupeaformis (assembly GCF_020615455.1). Classification (NCBI taxonomy): domain Eukaryota; kingdom Metazoa; phylum Chordata; class Actinopteri; order Salmoniformes; family Salmonidae; genus Coregonus; species Coregonus clupeaformis. Next base: position 295,970 of record NW_025533899.1, on the reverse strand, counting down.
TACTAGCAACACGAGCCGTCGACTACTGAACACACAAAAAAAACAGGTAGTTACAGCTGCTAAGCTCAACACTGAACCAGACACTAACTAATTTACATGAGTAGCATGGGATAGATAGTATCCCGGATCGAACCCCCACTTTATGTTACGAACCCCGTGGCTCTAAACATCTAGGGTGGATGGACATGAGACCCGTAACATAAATTCATGTAAATTATAAGTGTGGCATGGAATAGTGAGAACAAATAAGACACAACTACCATGAACTACCGTCAAACACAAAGTGTTTATTTATGAACACACGGTAAGGGTTTGGGAAAAAGGGCTGAGCAGGACCCAAGAAATGAAACAATAGTGTAAAACCCCCTAAACTGATCTAGCCTGCCTGAAGAACCGCTAGGCTACTGCTACCATACAAAAATACAGTGGGTGGTCCGCTCAGGTCTAACTGGTGTTTATAGACAGATTTCTTCCTACGGGTAATGTACGCCCCAAGGGCAACTAGCTTAAACCCCCTTTTCCCAAAAAACACACAAAACTACTAAACAGGGTACTCAGCAATTAAATAAGTACACAGGATACAACAGTATCCACACTCAGGTAAAGAAATATATTCTACTAATGTTACCAATAGGGTAACCAACAACTTAGTGCGTACACAACACACAGGACACCACCGTGTCCATACTCACATATGGCAAAAAGTCTCTCTCTCTCAACAAACACAAGTCTGGTTTTTATAAAATGGGATGTGTGATTGAACAAACGAACAACAGGTGGTGCAATTAACAGGAATGTTCACTGATTGGTCCAATCAGCAGACACCTCAACGACCACCAATCAGGAACATACAGGACACCTGTGATTAGGGCAGAAAGAGTAGAAACACACAAAAACACAGGATACCTGTATCCGTAACAGCCTGTCTAACACTGGGCCTGTCTGTCTAACACTGGGCCTGTCTGTCTAACACTGGGCCTGTCTGTCTAACACTGGGCCTGTCTGTCTAACACTGGGCCTGTCTGTCTAACACTGGGCCTGTCTAACACTGGGCCTGTCTGTCTAACACTGGGCCTGTCTAACACTGGGCCTGTCTGTCTAACACTGGGCCTGTCTGTCTAACACTGGGCCTGTCTGTCTAACACTGGGCCTGTCTGTCTAACACTGGGCCTGTCTGTCTAACACTAGGCCTGTCTAACACTGGGCCTGTCTGTCTAACACTGGGCCTGTCTGTCTAACAATGGGCCTGTCTAACAATGGGCCTGTCTGTCTAACACTGGGCCTGTCTGTCTAACACTGGGCCTGTCTGTCTAACACTGGGCCTGTCTAACACTGGGCCTGTCTGTCTAACACTGGGCCTGTCTAACACTGGGCCTGTCTGTCTAACACTGGGCCTGTCTAACACTGGGCCTGTCTGTCTAACACTGGGCCTGTCTGTCTAACACTGGGCCTGTCTGTCTAACACTGGGCCTGTCTGACACGGGCCTGTCTGTCTAACACTGGGCCTGTCTGTCTAACACTGGGCCTGTCTGTCTAACACTGGGCCTGTCTGACACTGGGCCTGTCTGTCTAACACTGGGCCTGTCTAACACTGGGCCTGTCTGTCTAACACTGGGCCTGTTTTAGTAATTTAGCAGACGCTCTTATCGAGAGTGACTTACAGTTAGTGAGTGCATACATTTTTCATACTAGCGCAATGTTCTACTGTACCGAAGGCGCAGTGTTCTACTGTACTATACTATAGCGCAGTGTTCTACTGTACCGAAGGCGCAGTGTTCTACTGTACTATACCATAGCGCAGTGTTCTACTGTACTATACTATAGCACAGTGTTCTACTGTACCGAAGGCGCAGTGTTCTACTGTACTATACCATAGCGCAGTGTTCTACTGTACTATACTATAGCGCAGTGTTCTACTGTACTATACCATAGCGCAGTGTTCTACTGTACCGAAGGCGCAGTGTTCTACTGTACCGAAGGCGCAGTGTTCTACTGTAGTATACCATAGCGCAGTGTTCAACTGTACCGAAGGCGCAGTGTTCTACTGTACTATACTATAGCGCAGTGTTCTACTGTACTATACTATAGCGCAGTGGTCTACTGTACCGAAGGCCCAGTGTTCTACTGTACCGAAGGAGCAGTGTTCTACTGTACTATACTATAGCCCAGTGTTCTACTGTACTATACTATAGCGCAGTGTTCTACTGTACTATACTATAGCGCAGTGTTCTACTGTACTATACTATAGCGCAGTGTTCTACTGTACTATACTATAGCGCAGTGTTCTACTGTACTATACTATAGCGCAGTGTTCTACTGTACTATACTATAGCGCAGTGTTCTACAGTACTATACTATAGCCCAGTGTTCTACTGTACTATACTATAGCCCAGTGTTCTACTGTACTATACTATAGCGCAGTGTTCTACTGTACTATACTATAGCGCAGGGTTCTACTGTACTATACTATAGCCCAGTGTTCTACTGTACTATACTATAGCGCAGTGTTCTACTGTACTATACTATAGCGCAGTGTTCTACTGTACTATACTATAGCGCAGTGTTCTACTGTACCAAAGGTGCAGGGTTCTACTGTACTATACTATAGTGCAGTGTTCTACTGTACCAATACTATAGCGCAGTGTTCTACTGTACCAAAGGTGCAGTGTTCTACTGTACTATACTATAGCGCAGTGTTCTACTGTACTATACTATAGCCCAGTGTTCTACTGTACTATACTATAGCCCAGTGTTCTACTGTCGTACTATAACTGACTATATGCGCAGTGTTCTACTGTACTATACTATAGCCCAGTGTTCTACTGTACTATACTATAGCCCAGTGTTCTACTGTACTATACTATAGCGCAGTGTTCTACTGTACTATACTATAGCGCAGTGTTCTACTGTACTATACTATAGCGCAGTGTTCTACTGTACCAAAGGTGCAGGGTTCTACTGTACTATACTATAGCGCAGTGTTCTACTGTACCAAAGGTGCAGGGTTCTACTGTACTATACTATAGTGCAGTGTTCTACTGTACCAAAGGTGCAGGGTTCTACTGTACTATACTATAGCGCAGTGTTCTACTGTACCAGCGCGTGTTCTACTGTACTCAAGGCCAGTGTTCTACTGTACTATACTATAGCGCAGTGTTCTACTGTACTATACCATAGCGCAGTGTTCTACTGTACTATACCATAGCCTAGTGTTCTACTGTACTATACTATAGCCCAGTGGTCTACTGTACCGAAGGCACAGTGTTCTACTATACCGACGGCCCAGGGTTCTACTGTACTATACTATAGCGCAGTGTTCTACTGTACCCATAGCGCAGTGTTCTACTGTACTATACCAAGCGCAGTGTTCACTGTACCAACGGCGCAGTGTTCTACTGTACTATACTATAGCGCAGTGTTCTACTGTACTAACCGTCGCAGTGTTCTACTGTACTATACCATAGCGCAGTGTTCTACTGTACTATACGGTGGCGCAGTGTTCTACTGTACTATACTATAGCGCAGTGTTCTACTGTACCAGACGGTCGCAGTGTTCTACTGTACTATACTTAGCGTAGTGTTCTACTGTACCGAAGCGCAGTGTTCTACTGTACCGAAGGCGCAGTGTTCTACTGTACTATACTATAGCGCAGTGTTCTACTGTACCGAAGGCGCAGTGTTCTACTGTACTATACTATAGCGCAGTGTTCTACTGTACCGAAGGCGCAGTGTTCTACTGTACCAGACGGCGCAGTGTTCTACTGTACTATACTATAGCGCAGTGTTCTACTGTACCAACGCGCAGTGTTCTACTGACTATACTAAGCGCAGTGTTCTACTGTACCGAAGGCGCAGTGTTCTACTGTACTATACTATAGCGCAGTGTTCTACTGTACCGAAGGCGCAGTGTTCTACTGTACTATACTATAGCGCAGTGTTCTACTGTACCGGAAGGCGCAGTGTTCTACTGTACTGAAGGCGCAGTGTTCTACTGTACTACTAGCGCAGTGTTCTACTGTACCGAAGGCGCAGTGTTCTACTGTACCAACGGTGCAGGGTTCTACTGTACTATACTATAGCGCAGTGTTCTACTGTACCGAAGGCGCAGTGTTCTACTGTACCGAAGGCGCAGTGTTCTACTGTACTATACTATAGCGCAGTGTTCTACTGTACTATACTATAGCGCAGTGTTCTACTGTACAACATAGCGCAGTGTTCTACTGTACACTATAGCGCAGTGTTCTACTGTACTATACTATAGCGCAGTGTTCTACTGTACTAACTATAGCGCAGTGTTCTACTGTACCAAAGGCGCAGTGTTCTACTGTACCGAAGGCGCAGGGTTGTTCTACTGTACCCAAGGCGCAGTGTTCTACTGTACTACGAAGCGCAGTGTTCTACTGTACTATACTATAGCGCAGTGTTCTACTGTACCGAAGGCACAGTGTTCTACTGTACTATACTATAGCGCAGTGTTCTACTGTACCGAAAGGGCGCAGTGTTCTACTGTACTATACTAAGGCGCAGTGTTCTACTGTACCTATAGCGCAGTGTTCTACTGTACCGAAGGCGCAGTGTTCTACTGTACAAAAGCGCAGTGTTCTACTGTACCGAAGGCGCAGTGTTCTACTGTACCGAAGGCGCAGTGTTCTACTGTACCGACGGCGCAGTGTTCTACTGTACTATACTATAGCGCAGTGTTCTACTGTACTATACTATAGCGCAGTGTTCTACTGTACCGAAGGCGCAGTGTTCTACTGTACTATACTATAGCGCAGTGTTCTACTGTACCGAAGGCGCAGAGTTCTACTGTACTGAAGGAGCAGTGTTCTACTGTACCGAAGGAGCAGTGTTCTACTGTACCAACTGTGCGCAGTGTTCTTACTGTACCGAAGGCGCAGTGTTCTACTGTACTATACTATAGCGCAGTGTTCTACTATACCGAAGGCGCAGTGTTCTACTGTACCGAAGGCGCAGTGTTCTACTGTACCAAAGGCGCAGTGTTCTACTGTACCGAACGGCGCAGTGTTCTACTGTACTATACTATAGCGCAGTGTTCTACTGTACCGAAGGCGCAGTGTTCTACTGCATCGAAGGCGCAGTGTTCTACTGTACTATACTATAGCGCAGTGTTCTACTGTACCATACTACGGCGCAGTGTTCTACTGTACTATACTATGGCGCAGTGTTCTACTGTACCAAGGCGCAGTGTTCTACTGTACTATACTATAGCGCAGTGTTCTACTGTACCGAAGGCGTTCTACTGTACTAGGCGCAGTGTTCTACTGTACTATACTATAGCGCAGTGTTCTACTGTACTATACTATAGCGCAGTGTTCTACTGTACCGAAGGCGCAGTGTTCTACTGTACTATACTATAGCGCAGTGTTCTACTGTACCGACGGCGCAGTGTTCTACTGTACCATACTATGCGCAGTGTTCTACTGTACTATACTATAGCGCAGTGTTCTACTGTACCGAAGGCGCAGTGTTCTACTGTACCGAAGGCGCAGTGTTCTACTGTACTATACTATAGCGCAGTGTTCTACTGTACCGAGGCGCAGTGTTCTACTGTACTATACAATAGCGCAGTGTTCTACTGTACCGAAGGCGCAGTGTTCTACTGTACCGAGGCGCAGTGTTCTACTGTACCATACTATAGCGCAGTGTTCTACTGTACCAAAGGCGCAGTGTTCTACTGTACTATACTATAGCGCAGTGTTCTACTGTACCGCAGGCGCAGTGTTCTACTGTACTAACTATAGCGCAGTGTTCTACTGTACCGAAAGGCGCAGTGTTCTACTGTACTATACTATAGCGCAGTGTTCTACTGTACCGAAGGCGCAGTGTTCTACTGTACCGAAGGCGCAGTGTTCTACTGTACCATAGCGCAGTGTTCTACTGTACCGAGCGTAGTACCAACGGCGCAGTGTTCTACTGTACTATACTATAGCGCAGTGTTCTACTGTACAACTATAGCGCAGTGTTCTACTGTACCGAAGGCGCAGTGTTCTACTGTACTATACTATAGCGCAGTGTTCTACCGACCGAGGGCGCAGTGTTCTACTGTACTATACCCAGTGTTCTACTGTACCCGCAGTGTTCTACTGTACTATACTAAGCGCAGTGTTCTACTGTACCGAAGGGCGCAGTGTTCTACTGTACTATACTATAGCGCAGTGTTCTACTGTACCGAAGGCGCAGTGTTCTACTGTACCGACGGCGCAGTGTTCTACTGTACTATACGATGGCGCAGTGTTCTACTGTACCAACGGCGCAGTGTTCTACTGTACTATACATAGCGCAGTGTTCTACTGTACAGACGGCGTATACTATACCGCGCAGTGTTCTACTGTACTATACTATAGCGCAGTGTTCTACTGTACTATACTATAGCGCAGTGTTCTACTGTACTATACTATAGCGCAGTGTTCTACTGTACTATACTATAGCGCAGTGTTCTACTGTACCATACTATAGCGCAGTGTTCTCACTGTACCATACTATAGCGCAGTGTTCTATTGTACCAAAGGTGCAGGGTTCTACTGTACCAAGGCGTAGTGTTCTACTGTACCGGCGCCGGCGCAGTGTTCTACTGTACTATACAGGCGCAGTGTTCTACTGTACTATACTATAGCGCAGTGTTCTACTGTACGAGCGACAAGGAATAGTGTTCTACTGTACTATACTATAGCGCAGTGTTCTACTGTACCAAAGGAGCAGTGTTCTACTGTACTATACTATAGCGCAGTGTTCTACTGTACCGAAGGCGCAGTGTTCTACTGTACTATACTATAGCGCAGGGTCTACTGTACCAACGGTGCAGGGTTCTACTGTACTATACTACAGCGCAGAGTGTTCTATTGTACAAGGCGCAGTGTTCTACTGTACCAAAGGCGTAGTGTTCTACTGTACCGAGGCGTAGTGTTCTACTGTACCGAAGGCGCAGTGTTCTACTGTACCAACGGTGCAGGGTTCTACTGTACTATACTATAGCCCAGTGTTCTACTGTACTATACCATAGCGCAGTGTTCTACTGTACCGAAGGCGCAGTGTTCTACTGTACTATACTATAGCGCAGTGTTCTACTGTACCGAAGGCGCAGTGTTCTACTGTAACGAAGGCGCAGTGTTCTACTGTACCGAAGGAGCAGTGTTCTACTGTACCATACTATAGCGCAGTGTTCTACTGTACCGAAGGCGCAGTGTTCTACTGCACTATACTATAGCGCAGTGTTCTACTATACCGAAGGCGCAGTGTTCTATTGTACCGAAGGCGCAGTGTTCTACTGTACCGAAGGCGCAGTGTTCTACTGTACCGAAGGCGCAGTGTTCTACTGTACTATACCATAGCGCAGTGTTCTACTGTACTATACTATAGCGCAGTGTTCTACTGTACCGAAGGCGCAGTGTTCTACTGTACTATACTATAGCGCAGTGTTCTACTGTACTATACCATAGCCCAGTGTTCTACTGTACTATACTATAGCGCAGTGTTCTACTGTACTATACTATAGCGCAGTGTTCTACTATACCGAAGGCCCAGTGTTCTACTGTACTATACTATAGCGCAGTGTTCTACTGTACTATACTATAGCGCAGTGTTCTACTATACCGAAGGCCCAGTGTTCTACTGTACTATACTATAGCGCAGTGTTCTACTGTACTATACTATAGCGCAGTGTTCTACTGTACTATACTATAGCGCAGGGTTCTACTGTACTATACTATAGCGAAGTGTTCTATTGTACCAAAGGTGCAGTGTTCTATTGTACCGAAGGTGCAGGGTTCTACTGTACCGAAGGCGTAGTGTTCTACTGTACCGAAGGCGCAGTGTTCTACTGTACTATACTATAGCGCAGTGTTCTACTGTACTATACTATAGCGCAGTGTTCTACTGTACCGAAGGAATAGTGTTCTACTGTACTATACTATAGCGCAGTGTTCTACTGTACCAAAGGAGCAGTGTTCTACTGTACTATACTATAGCGCAGTGTTCTACTGTACCGAAGGCGCAGTGTTCTACTGTACTATACTATAGCGCAGGGTTCTACTGTACCAACGGTGCAGGGTTCTACTGTACTATACTACAGCGCAGTGTTCTATTGTACCGAAGGCGCAGTGTTCTACTGTACCAAAGGCGTAGTGTTCTACTGTACCGAAGGCGTAGTGTTCTACTGTACCGAAGGCGCAGTGTTCTACTGTACCAACGGTGCAGGGTTCTACTGTACTATACTATAGCCCAGTGTTCTACTGTACTATACCATAGCGCAGTGTTCTACTGTACCGAAGGCGCAGTGTTCTACTGTACTATACTATAGCGCAGTGTTCTACTGTACCGAAGGCGCAGTGTTCTACTGTAACGAAGGCGCAGTGTTCTACTGTACCGAAGGAGCAGTGTTCTACTGTACCATACTATAGCGCAGTGTTCTACTGTACCGAAGGCGCAGTGTTCTACTGCACTATACTATAGCGCAGTGTTCTACTATACCGAAGGCGCAGTGTTCTATTGTACCGAAGGCGCAGTGTTCTACTGTACCGAAGGCGCAGTGTTCTACTGTACAAGGCGCAGTGTTCTACTGTACTATACCATAGCGCAAGAGTGTTCTACTGTACTATACTATAGCGCAGTGTTCTACTGTACCGAAGGCGCAGTGTTCTACTGTACTATACTATAGCGCAGTGTTCTACTGTACTATACTATAGCGCAGTGTTCTACTGTACTCATACTATAGCGCAGTGTTCTACTGTACCATACTATAGCGCAGTGTTCTACTATACCGAAGGCCCAGTGTTCCTACTGTACTATACTATAGCGCAGTGTTCTACTGTACTATACTATAGAGCAGTGTTCTACTGTATCGAAGGCCCAGTGTTCTACTGTACTATACTATAGCGCAGTGTTCTACTGTACTATACTATAGCGCAGTGTTCTACTGTACTATACTATAGCGCAGTGTTCTACTGTACTATACTATAGTGCAGTGTTCTACTATACCGAAGGCCCAGTGTTCTACTGTACTATACTATAGCGCAGGGTTCTACTGTACCAACGGTGCAGGGTTCTACTGTACTATACTATAGCGCAGTGTTCTATTGTACCTTTAGGCGCAGTGTTCTACTGTACCGAAGGCGCAGTGTTCTACTGTACCAAAGGCGTAGTGTTCTACTGTACCGAAGGCGTAGTGTTCTACTGTACCGAAGGCGCAGTGTTCTACTGTACCGAAGGAGCAGTGTTCTACTGTACCAACGGTGCAGTGTTCTACTGTACTATACTATAGTGCAGTGTTCTACTATACCGAAGGCGCAGTGTTCTATTGTACCGAAGGCGCAGTGTTCTACTGTACCGAAGGCGCAGTGTTCTACTGTACTATACTATAGCGCAGTGTTCTACTGTACCGAAGGCGCAGTGTTCTACTGTACCGAAGGCGCAGTGTTCTACTGTACCGAAGGCGCAGTGTTCTACTGTACTATACTATAGCGCAGTGTTCTACTGTACCGAAGGCGCAGTGTTCTACTGTACCGAAGGCGCAGGGTTCTACTGTACCGAAGGCGCAGTGTTCTACTGTACCGAAGGCGCAGTGTTCTACTGTACTATACTATAGCGCAGTGTTCTACTGTACTATACTATAGCGCAGTGTTCTACTATACCGACGGCCCAGTGTTCTACTGTACCGAAGGCGCAGTGTTCTACTGTACTATACTATAGCGCAGTGTTCTACTGTACTATACTATAGAGCAGTGTTCTACTGTACCGAAGGCGCAGTGTTCTACTGTACTATATTATAGCGCAGAGTTCTACTGTACCGAAGGCGCAGTGTTCTACTGTACTGAAGGCGCAGAGTTCTACTGTACTGAAGGAGTAGTGTTCTACTGTACCGAAGGAGCAGTGTTCTACTGTACCAACGGTGCAGGGTTCTACTGTACTATACTATAGCGCAGTGTTCTACTGTACCGAAGGCGCAGTGTTCTACTGTACCGAAGGCGCAGTGTTCTACTGTACTGAAGGCGCAGTGTTCTACTGTACTATACTATAGCGTAGTGTTCTACTGTACCGAAGGAGCAGTGTTCTACTGTACCAACGGTGCAGAGTTCTACTGTACTATACTATAGCGCAGTGTTCTACTGTACCGAAGGCGCAGTGTTCTACTGTACCAGCGCATGTTCTACTGTACTATACTATAGCGCAGTGTTCTACTGTACCGAAGGCGCAGTGTTCTACTGTACCGAAGGCGCAGGGTTCTCCTGTACCGAAGGCGCAGTGTTCTACTGTACCGAAGGCGCAGTGTTCTACTGTACTATACTATAGCGCAGTGTTCTACTGTACCGAAGGCGCAGTGTTCTACTGTACTATACTATAGCGCAGTGTTCTACTGTACCGAAGGCGCGTTGTTCTACTGTACCGAAGGCGCAGGGTTCTACTGTACCGAAGGCGCAGTGTTCTACTGTACCGAAGGCGCAGTGTTCTACTGTACCGAAGGCGCAGTGTTCTACTGTACTATACTATAGCGCAGTGTTCTACTATACCGACGGCCCAGTGTTCTACTGTACCGAAGGCGCAGTGTTCTACTGTACTATACTATAGCGCAGTGTTCTACTGTACCGAAGGCGCAGTGTTCTACTGTACTATACTATAGCGCAGTTCTACTGTACCGAAGGCGCAGAGTTCTACTGTACTGAAGGAGTAGTGTTCTACTGTACCGAAGGAGCAGTGTTCTACTGTACCAACGGTGCAGGGTTCTACTGTACTATACTATAGCGCAGTGTTCTACTGTACCGAAGGCGCAGTGTTCTACTGTACCGAAGGCGCAGTGTTCTACTGTACTATACAATAGCGCAGTGTTCTACTGTACCGACGGCGCAGTGTTCTACTGTACTATACTATAGCGCAGTGTTCTACTGTACTATACCATAGCGCAGTGTTCTACTGTACTGAAGGAGCAGTGTTCTACTGTACTATACTATAGCGCAGTGTTCTACTGTACTATACAATAGCGCAGTGTTCTACTGTACCGACGGCGCAGTGTTCTACTGTACTATACTATAGCGCAGTGTTCTACTGTACCAACGGTGCAGGGTTCTACTGTACTATACTATAGCCCAGTGTTCTACTGTACTATACTATAGCGCAGTGTTCTACTGTACTATACCATAGTGCAGTGTTCTACTGTACTATACTATAGCGCGGTGTTCTACTGTACTATACTATAGCGCAGTGTTCTACTGTACCGAGGGCCCAGTGTTCTACTGTACTATACAATAGCGCAGTGTTCTACTGTACCGAATGCGCAGTGTTCTACTGTACCGAAGGCGCAGTGTTTTACTGTACTATACTATAGCGCAGTGTTCTACTGTACCGAGGGCCCAGTGTTCTACTGTACTATACAATAGCGCAGTGTTCTACTGTACCGAAGGCGCAGTGTTCTACTGTACCGAAGGCGCAGTGTTTTACTGTACTATACTATAGCGCAGTGTTCTACTGTACCGAAGGCGCAGTGTTTTACTGTACTATACTATAGCGCAGTGTTCTACTGTACCGAAGGCGCAGTGTTCTACTGTACTATACTATAGCGCAGTGTTCTACTGTACCGAGGGCCCAGTGTTCTACTGTACTATACTATAGCGCAGTGTTCTACTGTACCGAAGGCGCAGTGTTCTACTGTACCGAAGGCGCAGTGTTTTACTGTGCTATACTATAGCGCAGTGTTCTACTATACCGACGGCCCAGTGTTCTATTGTACCAATGGTGCAGGGTTCTACTGAACTATACTATAGCGCAGTGTTCTACTATACAGAAGGCGCAGTTTTCTATTGTACCGAAGGCGCAGTGTTCTACTGTACTATACTATAGCGCAGTGTTCTACTGTACTATACTATAGCGCAGTGTTCTACTGTACTATACTATAGCGCAGTGTTCTACTGTACTATACTATAGCGCAGTGTTCTACTGTACTATACTATAGCGCAGGGTTCTACTGTACTATACTATAGCGCAGTGTTCTATTGTACCAAAGGTGCAGTGTTCTATTGTACCGAAGGTGCAGGGTTCTACTGTACCGAAGGCGTAGTGTTCTACTGTACCGAAGGCGCAGTGTTCTACTGTACTATACTATAGCGCAGTGTTCTACTGTACTATACTATAGCGCAGTGTTCTACTGTACCGAAGGAATAGTGTTCTACTGTACTATACTATAGCGCAGTGTTCTACTGTACCAAAGGAGCAGTGTTCTACTGTACTATACTATAGCGCAGTGTTCTACTGTACCGAAGGCGCAGTGTTCTACTGTACTATACTATAGCGCAGGGTTCTACTGTACCAACGGTGCAGGGTTCTACTGTACTATACTACAGCGCAGTGTTCTATTGTACCGAAGGCGCAGTGTTCTACTGTACCAAAGGCGTAGTGTTCTACTGTACCGAAGGCGTAGTGTTCTACTGTACCGAAGGCGCAGTGTTCTACTGTACCAACGGTGCAGGGTTCTACTGTACTATACTATAGCCCAGTGTTCTACTGTACTATACCATAGCGCAGTGTTCTACTGTACCGAAGGCGCAGTGTTCTACTGTACTATACTATAGCGCAGTGTTCTACTGTACCGAAGGCGCAGTGTTCTACTGTAACGAAGGCGCAGTGTTCTACTGTACCGAAGGAGCAGTGTTCTACTGTACCATACTATAGCGCAGTGTTCTACTGTACCGAAGGCAGTGTTCTACTGCACTATACTATAGCGCAGTGTTCTACTATACCGAAGGCGCAGTGTTCTATTGTACCGAAGGCGCAGTGTTCTACTGTACCGAAGGCGCAGTGTTCTACTGTACCGAAGGCGCAGTGTTCTACTGTACTATACCATAGCGCAGTGTTCTACTGTACTATACTATAGCGCAGTGTTCTACTGTACCGAAGGCGCAGTGTTCTACTGTACTATACTATAGCGCAGTGTTCTACTGTACTATACTATAGCGCAGTGTTCTACTGTACTATACTATAGCGCAGTGTTCTACTGTACTATACTATAGCGCAGTGTTCTACTATACCGAAGGCCCAGTGTTCTACTGTACTATACTATAGCGCAGTGTTCTACTGTACTATACTATAGAGCAGTGTTCTACTGTACCCAAGGCGCAGTGTTCTACTGTACCATACTATAGCGCAGTGTTCTACTGTACATACTATAGCGCAGTGTTCTACTGTACTATACTATAGCGCAGTGTTCTACTGTACTATACTATAGTGCAGTGTTCTACTGTACCTAAGGCCCAGTGTTCTACTGTACTATACTATAGCGCAGGGTTCTCTGTACCAACGGTGCAGGGTTCTACTGTACTATACTATAGCGCAGTGTTCTATTGTACCGAAGGCGCAGTGTTCTACTGTACCGAAGGCGCAGTGTTCTACTGTACCAAAGGCGTAGTGTTCTCTGTCCAAGGCGAGTGTTCTACTGTACCGAAGGCGCAGTGTTCTACTGTACCAAGGCGCAGTGTTCTACTGTACTAACGGTGCAGTGTTCTACTGTACTATACTATAGTGCAGTGTTCTACATACCGAAGGCGCAGTGTTCTATTGTACCGAAGGCGCAGTGTTCTACTGTACTATACTATAGTGCAGTGTTCTACTGTACTATACTATAGCGCAGTGTTCTACTGTACCGAAGGAATAGTGTTCTACTGTACTATACTATAGCGCAGTGTTCTACTGTACCAAAGGAGCAGTGTTCTACTGTACTATTCTATAGCGCAGTGTTCTACTGTACCGAAGGCGCAGTGTTCTACTGTACTATACTATAGCGCAGGGTTCTACTGTACCAACGGTGCAGGGTTCTACTGTACTATACTACAGCGCAGTGTTCTATTGTACCGAAGGCGCAGTGTTCTACTGTACCAAAGGCGTAGTGTTCTACTGTACCGAAGGCGTAGTGTTCTACTGTACCGGCGCAGTGTTCTACTGTACCAACGGTGCAGGGTTCTACTGTACTATACTATAGCCCAGTGTTCTACTGACATACCATAGCGCAGTGTTCTCTGTACCGAAGGCGCAGTGTTCTACTGTACTATACTATAGCAGTGTTCACTGTACCGAAGGCGCAGTGTTCTATGCCGAGGTGGTCATGACGAAGGGCAGTGTTCTACTGTACCGAAGGAGCAGTGTTCTACTGTACCATACTATAGCGCAGTGTTCTACTGTACTGAAGGCGCAGTGTTCTACTGCACTATACTATAAGCGCAGTGTTCTACTATACCGAAGGCGCAGTGTTCTATTGTACCGAAGGCGCAGTGTTCTACTGTACCGAAGGCGCAGTGTTCTACTGTACCGAAGGCGCAGTGTTCTACTGTACTATACCATAGCGCAGTGTTCTACTGTACTATACTATAGCGCAGTGTTCTACTGTACCGAAGGCGCAGTGTTCTACTGTACTATACTATAGCGCAGTGTTCTACTGTACTATACTATAGCGCAGTGTTCTACTGTACTATACTAAAGCGCAGTGTTCTACTGTACTATACTATAGCGCAGTGTTCTACTATACTGAAGGCCCAGTGTTCTACTGTACTATACTATAGCGCAGTGTTCTACTGTACTATACTATAGAGCAGTGTTCTACTGTACCGAAGGCGCAGTGTTCTACTGTACTATACTATAGCGCAGTGTTCTACTGTACTATACTATAGCGCAGTGTTCTACTGTACTATACTATAGCGCAGTGTTCTACTGTACTATACTATAGTGCAGTGTTCTACTATACCGAAGGCCCAGTGTTCTACTGTACTATACTATAGCGCAGGGTTCTACTGTACCAACGGTGCAGGGTTCTACTGTACTATACTATAGCGCAGTGTTCTATTGTACCGAAGGCGCAGTGTTCTACTGTACCGAAGGCGCAGTGTTCTACTGTACCAAAGGCGTAGTGTTCTACTGTACCGAAGGCGTAGTGTTCTACTGTACCGAAGGCGCAGTGTTCTACTGTACCGAAGGAGCAGTGTTCTACTGTACCAACGGTGCAGTGTTCTAATGTACTATACTATAGTGCAGTGTTCTACTATACCGAAGGCGCAGTGTTCTATTGTACCGAAGGCGCAGTGTTCTACTGTACCGAAGGCGCAGTGTTCTACTGTACTATACTATAGCGCAGTGTTCTACTGTACCGAAGGCGCAGTGTTCTACTGTAACGAAGGCGCAGTGTTCTACTGTACCGAAGGAGCTGTGTTCTACTGTACTATACTATAGTGCAGTGTTCTACTATACCGAAGGCGCAGTGTTCTATTGTACCGAAGGCGCAGTGTTCTACTGTACTATACTATAGTGCAGTGTTCTACTGTACCGAAGGCGCAGTGTTCTATTGTACCGAAGGCGCAGTGTTCTACTGTACCGAAGGCGCAGTGTTCTACTGTACCGAAGGCGCAGTGTTCTACTGTACTATACTATAGCGCAGGGTTCTACTGTACTATACTATAGCGCAGTGTTCTACTGTACTATACTATAGCGCAGTGTTCTACTGTACTATACTATAGCGCAGTGTTCTACTGTACTATACTATAGCGCAGTGTTCTACTATACCGAAGGCGCAGTGTTCTATTGTACCGAAGGCGCAGTGTTCTACTGTACCGAAGGCGCAGTGTTCTACTGTACCGGCGCGTGTTCTACTGTACTATACTATAGCGCAGGGTTCTACTGTACTATACTATAGCGCAGTTTTCTACTATACCGACGGCCCAGTGTTCTACTGTACCAACGGTGCAGGGTTCTACTGTACTATACTATAGCGCAGTGTTCTACTGTACCGAAGGAGCAGTGTTCTACTGTACCGAAGGAGCAGTGTTCTACTGTACCAACGGTTTAGGGTTCTACTGTACTATACTATAGCGCAGTGTTCTACTGTACCGTAGGCGCAGTGTTCTACTGTACTGAAGGCGCAGTGTTCTACTGTACTATACTATAGCGCAATGTTCTACTGTACCGAAGGCGCAGTGTTCTACTGTACTGAAGGCGTAGTGTTCTACTGTACCGAAGGCGCAGTGTTCTACTGTACTATACTATAGCGTAGTGTTCTACTGTACCGAAGGAGCAGTGTTCTACTGTACCAACGGTGCAGGGTTCTACTGTACTATACTATAAAGCAGTGTTCTACTGTACCGTAGGCGCAGTGTTCTACTGTACTGAAGGCGCAGTGTTCTACTGTACTATACTATAGCGCAGTGTTCTACTGTACCGAAGGCGCAGTGTTCTACTGTACCGAAGGAGCAGTGTTCTACTGTACCAACGGTGCAGGGTTCTACTGTACTATACTATAGCGCAGTGTTCTACTGTACCGTAGGCGCAGTGTTCTACTGTACTGAAGGCGCAGTGTTCTACTGTACTATACTATAGCGCAGTGTTCTACTGTACCGAAGGCGCAGTGTTCTACTGTACCGAAGGCGCAGGGTTCTACTGTACCGAAGGCGCAGTGTTCTACTGTACCGAAGGCGCAGTGTTCTACTGTACTATACTATAGCGCAGTGTTCTATTGTACCGAAGGCGCAGTGTTCTACTGTACTATACTATAGCGCAGTGTTCTACTGACCGAAGGGCGTTGTTCTACTGTACCGGCGCAGGGTTCTACTGTACCGAAGCGCAGTGTTCTACTGTACCGAAGGCGCAGTGTTCTACTGTACTATACTATAGCGCAGTGTTCTACTATACTGACGGCCCAGTGTTCTACTGTACTATACTATAGCGCAGTGTTCTACTGTACCGAAGGCGCAGTGTTCTACTGTACTATACTATAGCGCAGAGTTCTACTGTACCAGGCGCAGTGTTCTACTGTACTGAAGGCGCAGAGTTCTACTGTACTGAAGGCGTAGTGTTCTACTGTACCGAAGGAGCAGTGTTCAACTGTACCAACGGTGCAGGGTTCTACTGTACTATACTATAGCGCAGTGTTCTACTGTACCGAAGGCGCAGTGTTCTACTGTACCGAAGGCGCTGTGTTCTACTGTACTATACTATAGCGCAGTGTTCTACTGTACCGAAGGCGCAGTGTTCTACTGTAACGAAGGCGCAGTGTTCTACTGTACCCGAAGGAGCAGTGTTCTACTGTACCATACTATAGCGCAGTGTCCTACTGTACCGAAGGCGCAGTGTTCTACTGTACTATAATATAGCGCAGTGTTCTACTATACCGAAGGAGCAGTGTTCTATTGTACCGAAGGCAGCAGTGTTCTCACTGTACCGAAGGCGCACTGTTCTACTGTACCGAAGGCGCAGTGTTCTACTGTACTATACTATGCGCTAGTGTTCTACTGTACTATACTATAGCGCAGTGTTCTACTGTACTATACTATAGCGCAGTGTTCTACTGTACTATACTATAGCGCAGTGTTCTACTGTACTATACTATAGCGCAGGGTTCTACTGTACCAACGGTGCAGGGTTCTACTGTACTATACTATAGCGCAGTGTTCTATTGTACAGAAAGGCGCAGTGTTCTACTGTACCGAAGGCGCAGTGTTCTACTGTACCAAAGGCGTAGTGTTCTACTGTACCGAAGGCGTAGTGTTCTACTGTACCGAAGGCGCAGTGTTCTACTGTACCGAAGGAGCAGTGTTCTACTGTACCAACGGTGCAGTGTTCTACTGTACTATACTATAGTGCAGTGTTCTACTATACCGAAGGCGCAGTGTTCTATTGTACCGAAGGCGCAGTGTTCTACTGTACCGAAGGCGCAGTGTTCTACTGTACTATACTATAGCGCAGTGTTCTACTGTACCGAAGGCGCAGTGTTCTACTGTAACGAAGGCGCAGTGTTCTACTGTACCGAAGGAGCTGTGTTCTACTGTACTATACTATAGTGCAGTGTTCTACTATACCGAAGGCGCAGTGTTCTATTGTACCGAAGGCGCAGTGTTCTACTGTACTATACTATAGTGCAGTGTTCTACGTACCAAGGCGCAGTGTTCTATTGTACCAAGGCGCAGTGTTCTACTGTACCGAAGGCGCAGTGTTCTACTGTACCAAGGCGCAGTGTTCTACTGTACTATACTATAGCGCAGGGTTCTCACTGTACTATACTATAGCGCAGTGTTCTACTGTACTATACTATAGCGCAGTGTTCTACTGTACTATACTATAGCGCAGTGTTCTACTGTACTATACTATAGCGCAGTGTTCTACTATACCGAAGGCGCAGTGTTCTATTGTACCGAAGGCGCAGTGTTCTACTGTACCGAAGGCGCAGTGTTCTACTGTACCGAAGGCGCGGTGTTCTACTGTACTATACTATAGCGCAGGGTTCTACTGTACTATACTATAGCGCAGTGTTCTACTATACCGACGGCCCAGTGTTCTACTGTACCAACGGTGCAGGGTTCTACTGTACTATACTATAGCGCAGTGTTCTACTGTACCGAAGGAGCAGTGTTCTACTGTACCGAAGGAGCAGTGTTCTACTGTACCGAAGGAGCAGTGTTCTACTGTACCAACGGTTTAGGGTTCTACTGTACTATACTATAGCCCAGTGTTCTACTGTACTATACCATAGCGCAGTGTTCTACTGTACTATACCATAGCACAGTGTTCTACTGTACTATACCATAGCACAGTGTTCTACTGTTCCATACTATAGCGCAGTGTTCTACTGTACTATACTATAGCGCAGTGTTCTACTGTACCGACGGCCCAGTGTTCTACTGTACTATACTATAGCGCAGTGTTCTACAGTACCGAAGGTGCAGTGTTCTACTGTACTATACTATAGCGCAGTGTTCTACTGTACTATACTATAGCGCAGTGTTCTACTGTACCGAAGGTGCAGTGTTCTACTGTACTATACTATAGCGCAGTGTTCTACTGTACTATACTATAGCGCAGTGTTCTACTGTACTATACTATAGCGCAGTGTTCTACTGTACTATACTATAGCCCAGTGTTCTACTGTACTATACTATAGCGCAGTGTTCTACTGTACTATACCATAGCACTGTGTTCTACTGTACTATACTATAGCGCAGTGTTCTACTGTTCTATACTATAGCGCAGTGTTCCTACTGTACTATACTATAGCGCAGTGTTCTACTGTACCGACGGCCCAGTGTTCTACTGTACTATACTATAGCGCAGTGTTCTACAGTACCGAAGGTGCAGTGTTCTACTGTACTATACTATAGTGCAGTGTTCTACTGTACTATACTATAGCGCAGTGTTCTACTGTACCGAAGGTGCAGTGTTCTACTGTACTGAAGGCGTAGTGTTCTACTGTACCGAAGGCGCAGTGTTCTACTGTACTATACTATAGCGTAGTGTTCTACTGTACCGAAGGAGCAGTGTTCTACTGTACCAACGGTGCAGGGTTCTACTGTACTATACTATAGCGCAGTGTTCTACTGTACCGTAGGCGCAGTGTTCTACTGTACTGAAGGCGCAGTGTTCTACTGTACTATACTATAGCGCAATGTTCTACTGTACCGAAGGCGCAGTGTTCTACTGTACCGAAGGAGCAGTGTTCTACTGTACCAAAGGCGCAGTGTTCTACTGTACCGAAGGCGCAGTGTTCTACTGTACCGAAGGCGCAGTGTTCTACTGTACTATACTATAGCGCAGGGTTCTACTGTACTATACTATAGCGCAGTGTTCTACTGTACTATACTATAGCGCAGTGTTCTACTGTACTATACTATAGCGCAGTGTTCTACTGTACTATACTATAGCGCAGTGTTCTACTATACCGAAGGCGCAGTGTTCTATTGTACCGAAGGCGCAGTGTTCTACTGTACCGAAGGCGCAGTGTTCTACTGTACCGAAGGCGCGGTGTTCTACTGTACTATACTATAGCGCAGGGTTCTACTGTACTATACTATAGCGCAGTGTTCTACTATACCGACGGCCCAGTGTTCTACTACCAACGGTGCAGGGTTCTACTGTACTATACTATAGCGCAGTGTTCTACTGTACCAAGGAGCAGTGTTCTACTGACCGAAGGAGCAGTGTTCTACTGTACCGAAGGAGCAGTGTTCTACTGTACCAACGGTTTAGGGTTCTACTGTACTATACTATAGCCCAGTGTTCTCACTGTACTATACCATAGCGCAGTGTTCTACTGTACTATACCATAGCACAGTGTTCTACTGTACTATACCATAGCGCAGTGTTCTACTGTTCCATACTATAGCGCAGTGTTCTACTAACTATACTATAGCGCAGTGTTCTACTGTACCGACGGCCCAGTGTTCTACTGTACTATACTAAGCGCAGTGTTCTACAGTACCGAAGGTGCAGTGTTCTACTGTACTATACTATAGCAGCAGTGTTCTACTGTACTATACTATAGCGCAGTGTCTCTACTGTACCGAAGGTGCAGTGTTCTCACTGTACTATACTATAGCGCAGTGTTCTACTGTACTATACTATAGCGCAGTGTTCTACTGTACTATACTATAGCGCAGTGTTCTACTGTACCATCCATAGCCCAGTGTCTACTGTACCATACTATAGCGCAGTGTTCCACTGTACCATACCATAGCACTGTGTTCTACTGTACCATACGATAGCGCAGTGTTCTACTGTTCTATACTATAGCGCAGTGTTCTACTGTACTATACTAGAGCGCAGTGTTCTACTGCCCGACGGCCCAGTGCCTGTACTATCTATAGCGCAGTTCTACGTACCAGTGCAGTGTCTACTGTACTATACTATAGTGCAGTGTTCTACTGTACTATACTATAGCGCAGTGTTCTACTGTACCGAAGGTGCAGTGTTCTACTGTACTGAAGGCGCAGTGTTCTACTGTACCGAAGGCGCAGTGTCTACTGTACTATACTATAGCGTAGTGTTCTACTGTACCGATGAGCAGTGTTCCACTGTACCAACGGTGTAGGGTTCTACTGTACTATACTATAGCGCAGTGTTCTACTGTACCGTAGGCGCACGTGTTCTACTGTACTGAAGGCGCAGTGTTCTACTGTACTATACTATAGCGCAGTGTTCTACTGTACCGAAGGCGCAGTGTTCTACTGTACCGAAGGAGCAGTGTTCTACTGTACCAACGGTGCAGGGTTCTACTGTACTATACTATAGCGCAGTGTTCTACTGTACCGTAGGCGCAGTGTTCTACTGTACTGAAGGCGCAGTGTTCTACTGTACTATACTATAGCGCAGTGTTCTACTGTACCGAAGGTGCAGTGTTCTACTGTACTATACTATAGCGCAGTGTTCTACTGTACTATACTATAGCGCAGTGTTCTACTGTACTATACTATAGCGCAGTGTTCTACTGTACTATACTATAGCCCAGTGTTCTACTGTACTATACTATAGCGCAGTGTTCTACTGTACTATACCATAGCACTGTGTTCTACTGTACTATACTATAGCGCAGTGTTCTACTGTTCTATACTATAGCGCAGTGTTCTACTGTACTATACTATAGCGCAGTGTTCTACTGTACCGACGGCCCAGTGTTCTACTGTACTATACTATAGCGCAGTGTTCTACAGTACCGAAGGTGCAGTGTTCTACTGTACTATACTATAGTGCAGTGTTCTACTGTACTATACTATAGCGCAGTGTTCTACTGTACCGAAGGTGCAGTGTTCTACTGTACTGAAGGCGTAGTGTTCTACTGTACCGAAGGCGCAGTGTTCTACTGTACTATACTATAGCGTAGTGTTCTACTGTACCGAAGGAGCAGTGTTCTACTGTACCAACGGTGCAGGGTTCTACTGTACTATACTATAGCGCAGTGTTCTACTGTACCGTAGGCGCAGTGTTCTACTGTACTGAAGGCGCAGTGTTCTACTGTACTATACTATAGCGCAATGTTCTACTGTACCGAAGGCGCAGTGTTCTACTGTACCGAAGGAGCAGTGTTCTACTGTACCAACGGTGCAGGGTTCTACTGTACTATACTATAGCGCAGTGTTCTACTGTACCGTAGGCGCAGTGTTCTACTGTACTGAAGGCGCAGTGTTCTACTGTACTATACTATAGCGCAGTGTTCTACTGTACCGAAGGCGCAGTGTTCTACTGTACCGAAGGCGCAGTGTTCTACTGTACCGAAGGCGCAGTGTTCTACTGTACTATACTATAGCGCAGTGTTCTACTGTACCGAAGGCGCAGTGTTCTACTGTACTATACTATAACGCAGTGTTCTACTGTACCGAAGGCGCTTTGTTCTACTGTACCGAAGGCGCAGGGTTCTACTGTACCGAAGGAGCAGTGTTCTACTGTACCAACGGTGCAGGGTTCTACTGTACTATACTATAGCGCAGTGTTCTACTGTACCGAAGGCGCAGTGTTCTACTGTACTGAAGGCGCAGTGTTCTACTGTACTATACTATAGCGCAGTGTTCTACTGTACCGAAGGCGCAGTGTTCTACTGTACCGAAGGAGCAGTGTTCTACTGTACCAACGGTGCAGGGTTCTACTGTACTATACTATAGCGCAGTGTTCTACTGTACCGTAGGCGCAGTGTTCTACTGTACTGAAGGCGCAGTGTTCTACTGTACTATACTATAGCGCAGTGTTCTACTGTACCGAAGGCGCAGGGTTCTACTGTACCGAAGGCGCAGTGTTCTACTGTACCGAAGGCGCAGTGTTCTACTGTACTATACTATAGCGCAGTGTTCTACTGTACCGAAGGCGCAGTGTTCTACTGTACTATACTATAATGCAGTGTTCTACTGTACCGAAGGCGCGTTGTTCTACTGTACCGAAGGCGCAGGGTTCTACTGTACCGAAGGCGCAGTGTTCTACTGTACCGAAGGCGCAGTGTTCTACTGTACTATACTATAGCGCAGTGTTCTACTATACTGACGGCCCAGTGTTCTACTGTACTGTACTATAGCGCAGTGTTCTACTGTACCGAAGGCGCAGTGTTCTACTGTACTATACTATAGCGCAGAGTTCTACTGTACCGAAGGCGCAGTGTTCTACTGTACTGAAGGCGCAGAGTTCTACTGTACTGAAGGCGTAGTGTTCTACTGTACCGAAGGAGCAGTGTTCAACTGTACCAACGGTGCAGGGTTCTACTGTACTATACTATAGCGCAGTGTTCTACTGTACCGAAGGCGCAGTGTTCTACTGTACCGAAGGCGCTGTGTTCTACTGTACTATACTATAGCGCAGTGTTCTACTGTACCGAAGGCGCAGTGTTCTACTGTAACGAAGGCGCAGTGTTCTACTGTACCGAAGGAGCAGTGTTCTACTGTACCATACTATAGCGCAGTGTTCTACTGTACCGAAGGCGCAGTGTTCTACTGTACTATAATATAGCGCAGTGTTCTACTATACCGAAGGAGCAGTGTTCTATTGTACCGAAGGCGCAGTGTTCTACTGTACCGAAGGCGCATTGTTCTACTGTACCGAAGGCGCAGTGTTCTACTGTACTATACTATAGCGCAGTGTTCTACTGTACTATACTATAGCGCAGTGTTCTACTGTACTATACTATAGCGCAGTGTTCTACTGTACTATACTATTGCGCAGTGTTCTACTGTACTATACTATAGCGCAGTGTTCTACTGTACTATACTATAGCGCAGTGTTCTACTGTACTATACTATAGCGCAGTGTTCTACTGTACTATACTATAGCGCAGTGTTCTACTGTACTATACTATAGCGCAGTGTTCTACTGTACTATACTATAGCGCAGTGTTCTACTGTACTATACTATAGCGCAGTGTTCTACTGTACTATACTATAGCGCGGTGTTCTACTGTACTATACTATAGCGCAGTGTTCTACTATACCGAAGGCCCAGTGTTCTACTGTACCAAAGGCGCAGTGTTCTACTGTACTATACTATAGCGCAGTGTTCTACTGTACTATACTATAGCGCAGTGTTCTACTGTACTATACTATAGCGCAGTGTTCTACTGTACTATACTATAGCGCAGTGTTCTACTGTACTATACTATAGCGCAGTGTTCTACTGTACTATACTATAGCGCAGTGTTCTACTGTACTATACTATAGCGCAGTGTTCTACTGTACTATACTATAGCGCAGTGTTCTACTGTACTATACTATAGCGCAGTGTTCTACTGTACTATACTATAGCGCAGTGTTCTACTGTACTATACCATAGCGCAGTGTTCTACTGTACTATACTATAGCGCAGTGTTCTACTGTACTATACTATAGCGCAGTGTTCTACTGTACTATACTATAGCGCAGGGTTCTACTGTACTATACTATAGCGCAGTGTTCTACTGTACTATACAATAGCGCAGTGTTCTACTGTACTATACTATAGCGCAGTGTTCTACTGTACTATACTATAGCGCAGTGTTCTACTGTACTATACTATAGCGCAGGGTTCTACTGTACTATACTATAGCGCAGTGTTCTACTGTACTATACTATAGCGCAGTGTTCTACTGTACTATACTATAGCGCAGTGTTCTACTGTACTATACTATAGCGCAGGGTTCTACTGTACTATACTATAGCGCAGTGTTCTACTGTACTATACTATAGCGCAGTGTTCTACTGTACTATACTATAGCGCAGTGTTCTACTGTATCTATACTATAGCGCAGTGTTCTACTGTACTATACTATAGCGCAGGGTTCTACTGTACTATACTATAGCGCAGTGTTTCTACTGTACTATACCATAGCGCAGTGTTCTACTGTACTATACTATAGCGCAGTGTTCTACTGTACTATACTATAGCGCAGTGTTCTACTGTACTATACTATAGCGAGGTTCTACTGTACTATACTATAGCGCAGTGTTCTACTGTACTATACAATAGCGCAGTGTTCTACTGTACATACTATAGCGCAGTGCACTGTACTATACTATAGCGCAGTGTCTCTACTGTACTCATACTATAGCGCAGGGTTCTACTGTACTATACTATAGCGCAGTGTTCTACTGTACTATACTATAGCGCAGTGTTCTACTGTACTATACTATAGCGCAGTGTTCTACTGTACTATACTATAGCGCAGGGTTCTACTGTACTATACTATAGCGCAGTGTTCTACTGTACTATACTATAGCGCAGTGTTCTACTGTACTATACTATAGCGCAGTGTTCTACTGTACTATACTATAGCGCAGTGTTCTACTGTACTATACTATAGCGCAGTGTTCTACTGTACTATACTATAGCGCAGTGTTCTACTGTACTATACTATAGCGCAGTGTTCTACTGTACTATATTATAGCGCAGTTTTCTACTGTACTATACTATAGCGCAGTGTTCTACTGTACTATACTATAGCGCAGTGTTCTACTGTACTATACTATAGCGCAGGGTTCTACTGTACTATACTATAGCCCAGTGTTCTACTGTACTATACTATAGCGCAGTGTTCTACTGTACTATACAATAGCGCAGTGTTCTACTGTACTATACTATAGCGCAGTGTTCTACTGTACTACACTATAGCGCAGTGTTCTACTGTACTATACTATAGCGCAGTGTTCTACTGTACTATACTATAGCGCAGTGTTCTACTGTACTATACTATAGCGCAGGGTTCTACTGTACTATACTATAGCGCAGTGTTCTACTGTACTATACTATAGCCCAGTGTTCTACTGTACTATGCTATAGCGCAGTGTTCTACTGTACTATACAATAGCGCAGTGTTCTACTGTACTATACTATAGCGCAGTGTTCTACTGTACTATACTATAGCGCAGTGTTCTACTGTACTATACTATAGCGCAGTGTTCTACTGTACTATACTATAGCGCAGTGTTCTACTGTACTATACTATA
Organism: Coregonus clupeaformis; assembly: GCF_020615455.1. Taxonomy (NCBI): domain Eukaryota; kingdom Metazoa; phylum Chordata; class Actinopteri; order Salmoniformes; family Salmonidae; genus Coregonus; species Coregonus clupeaformis. The sequence continues at coordinate 270,267 of NW_025533899.1, read as the reverse complement.
GCGCAGGGTTCTACTGTACTATACTATAGCGCAGTGTTCTACTGTACTATACTATAGCGCAGAGTTCTACTGTACTATACTATAGCGCGGTGTTCTACTGTACTATACTATAGCGCAGTGTTCTACTATACCGAAGGCGCAGTGTTCTACTGTACTATACTATAGCGCAGTGTTCTACTATACCGAAGGCCCAGTGTTCTACTGTACTATACTATAGCGCAGTGTTCTACTATACCGAAGGCCCAGTGTTCTACTGTACTATACTATAGCGCAGTGTTCTACTATACCGAAGGCCCAGTGTTCTACTGTACTATACCATAGCGCAGTGTTCTACTATACCGAAGGGGCAGTGTTCTACTGTACTATACTATAGCGCAGTGTTCTACTGTACTATACTATAGCGCAGTGTTCTACTGTACTATACTATAGCGCAGTGTTCTACTATACCGAAGGCCCAGTGTTCTACTGTACTATACTATAGCGCAGGGTTCTACTGTACCAACGGTGCAGGGTTCTACTGTACTATACTATAGCGCAGTGTTCTATTGTACCGAAGGCGCAGTGTTCTACTGTACCAAAGGCGTAGTGTTCTACTGTACCGAAGGCGTAGTGTTCTACTGTACCGAAGGCGCAGTGTTCTACTGTACCGAAGGAGCAGTGTTCTACTGTACCAACGGTGCAGGGTTCTACTGTACTATACTATAGCGCAGTGTTCTACTGTACCGAAGGCGCAGTGTTCTACTGTACTATACTATAGCGCAGTGTTCTACTATACCGAAGGCGCAGTGTTCTATTGTACCGAAGGCGCAGTGTTCTACTGTACCGAAGGCGCAGTGTTCTACTGTACCGAAGGCGCAGTGTTCTGCTGTACTATACTATAGCGCAGTGTTCTACTGTACCGAAGGCGCAGTGTTCTACTGTAACGAAGGCGCAGTGTTCTACTGTACCGAAGGAGCTGTGTTCTACTGTACCATACTATAGCGCAGTGTTCTACTGTACCGAAGGCGCAGTGTTCTACTGTACTATACTATAGCGCAGTGTTCTACTATACCGAAGGCGCAGTGTTCTATTGTACCGAAGGCGCAGTGTTCTACTGTACCGAAGGCGCAGTGTTCTACTGTACCGAAGGCGCAGTGTTCTACTGTACTATACCATAGCGCAGTGTTCTTCTGTAATATACTATAGCGCAGTGTTCTACTGTACTATACAATAGCGCAGTGTTCTACTGTACCAAAGGCACAGAGTTCTACTGTACCGAAGGCGCAGTGTTCTACTGTACTATACAATAGCGGAGTGTTCTACTGTACCGAAGGCGCAGTGTTCTACTGTACCGAAGGCGCAGTGTTCTACTGTACCGAAGGCGCATTGTTCTACTGTACTATACAATAGCGCAGTGTTCTACTGTACCGAAGGTGCAGTGTTCTACTGTACCAAAGGCGCAGTGTTCTACTGTACCGAAGGCGCAGTGTTCTACTGTACCGAAGGCGCAGTGTTCTACTGTACTATACTATAGTGCAGTGTTCTACTGTACCGAAGGCGCTGTGTTCTACTGTACTATACTATAGCGCAGTGTTCTACTGTACCGAAGGTGCAGTGTTCTACTATACCGAAGGAGCATTGTTCTACTGTACCGAAGGAGCAGTGTTCTACTGTACCAACGGTGCAGGGTTCTACTGTACTATACTATAGCGCAGTGTTCTACTGTACTATACTATGGCGCAGTGTTCTACTGTACTATACTATAGCCCAGTGTTCTACTGTACCGAAGGCGCAGTGTTCTACTGTACTATACTATAGCGCAGTGTTCTACTGTACTATACTATAGCGCAGTGTTCTACTATACTATAGCGCAGTGTTCTACTGTACCGAAGGCGCAGTGTTCTACTGTACCGAAGGTGCAGAGTTCTATTGTACCGAAGACGCAGTGTTCTACTGTACCGAAGGCGCAGTGTTCTACTGTACCGACGGTGCAGGGTTCTACTGTACTATACTATAGCGCAGTGTTCTACTGTACTATACTATAGCGCAGTGTTCTACTATACTATAGCGCAGTGTTCTACTGTACCGAAGGCGCAGTGTTCTACTGTACCGAAGGTGCAGAGTTCTATTGTACCGAAGGCGCAGTGTTCTACTGTACCGAAGGCGCAGTGTTCTACTGTACCGACGGTGCAGTGTTCTACTGTACTATACAATAGCGCAGTGTTCTACTGTACCGAAGGCGCAGTGTTCTACTGTACTATACTATAGCGCAGTGTTCTACTGTACCGAAGGCGCTGTGTTCTACTGTACCGAAGGCGCAGTGTTCTACTGTACTATACTATAGCGCAGTGTTCTACTGTACCGAAGGCGCAGTGTTCTACTGTACTATACTATAGCGCAGTATTCTACTGTACCAAAGGTGCAGTGTTCTACTGTTCCGAAGGCACAGAGTTCTACTGTACCGAAGGCGCAGTGTTCTACTGTACCGAAGGCAGTGTTCTACTGTACCGAAGGCGCAGTGTTCTACTGTACTGAAGGCGCAGTGTTCTACTGTACCAACGGTGCAGGGTTCTACTGTACTATACTATAGTGCAGTGTTCTTCTGTACTATACTATAGCGCAGTGTTCTACTGTACCGAAGGCGCAGTGTTCTACTGTACTATACTATAGCGCAGTGTTCTACTGTACCAAAGGCGCAGTGTTCTACTGTACTATACTATAGCGCAGTGTTCTACTATACCGAAGGCGGAGTGTTCTACTGTACCGAAGCTGCAGTGTTCTACTGTACCGAAGGCGCAGTGTTCTACTGTACCGAAGGCGCATTGTTCTACTGTACTATACTATAGCGCAGTGTTCTACTATACTATAGCGCAGTGTTCTACTGTACCGACGGCGCAGTGTTCTACTGTACCGAAGGTGCAGAGTTCTATTGTACCGAAGGCGCAGTGTTGTACTGTACCGAAGGCGCAGTGTTCTACTGTACCAAAGGCGCAGTGTTCTACTATACCGAAGGTGCAGTGTTCTACTGTACCGAAGACGCAGTGTTCTACTGTACTATACTATAGCGCAGTGTTCTACTGTACCGAAGGCGCAGTGTTCTACTGTACCGAAGGCGCAGTGTTCTACTGTACTATACTATAGCGCAGTGTTCTACTGTACCGAAGGCGCAGTGTTCTATTGTACTATACTATAAAGCAGTGTTCTACTGTACCGAAGGCGCAGTGTTCTACTGTACTATACAATAGCGCAGTGTTCTACTGTACCGAAGGCACAGAGTTCTACTGTACCGAAGACGCAGTGTTCTACTGTACTATACAATAGCGCAGTGTTCTACTGTACCGAAGGCACAGAGTTCTACTGTACCGAAAACGCAGTGTTCTACTGTACCAACGGTGCAGGTTTCTACTGTACTATACTATATCGCAGTGTTCTACTGTACCGAAGGCACAGTGTTCTACTGTATCGAAGGCGCAGTGTTCTACTGTACTATACTATAGCGCAGTGTTCTACTGTACCGAAGGCGCAGTGTTCTACTGTACCGAAGGCGCAGTGTTCTACTGTACCGAAGGTGCAGTGTTCTACTGTACCGAAGGCACAGTGTTCTACTGTACTATACTATAGCGCAGTGTTCTACTGTACCGAAGGTGCAGTGTTCTACTGTTCCGAAGGCACAGAGTTCTACTGTACCGAAGGCGCAGTGTTCTACTGTACCGAAGGCGCAGTGTTCTACTCTACCAACGGTGCAGGGTTCTACTGTACTATACTATAGCGCAGTGTTCTACTGTACCGAAGGCGCAGTGTTCTACTGTACTATACTATAGCGCAGTGTTCTACTATACTATAGCGCAGTGTTCTACTGTACCGAAGGCGCAGTGTTCTACTCTACCGAAGGTGCAGAGTTCTATTGTACCGAAGGCGCAGTGTTCTACTGTACCGAAGGCGCAGTGTTCTACTGTACCGAAGGCGCAGTGTTCTACTGTACCGACGGTGCAGTGTTCTACTGTACTATACTATAGCGCAGTGTTCTACTGTACCGAAGGCGCAGTGTTCTACTGTACTATACAATAGCGCAGTGTTCTACTGTACCGAAGACGCTGTGTTCTACTGTACCGAAGGTGCAGTGTTGTACTGTACTATACTATAGCGCAGTATTCTACTGTACCAAAGGTGAAGTGTTCTACTGTACCGAAGGCACAGAGTTCTACTGTACCGAAGGCGCAGTGTTCTACTGTACCGAAGGCGCAGTGTTCAACTGTACTGAAGGCGCAGTGTTCTACTGTACCAACGGTGCAGGGTTCTACTGTACTATACTATAGCGCATGTGTTCTACTGTACTATACTATAGCGCAGTGTTCTACTGTACCGAAGGCGCAGTGTTCTACTGTACCGAAGGAGCAGTGTTCTACTGTACTATACTATAGCGCAGTGTTCTACTGTACCGAAGGCGCAGTGTTCTACTGTACTATACTATAGCGCAGTGTTCTACTATACCGAAGGCGCAGTGTTCTACTGTACCGAAGCTGCAGTGTTCTACTGTACCGAAGGCGCAGTGTTCTACTGGACCGAAGGCGCAGTGTTCTACTGTACTATACTATAGCGCAGTGTTCTACTATACTATAGCGCAGTGTTCTACTGTACCGAAGGCGCAGTGTTCTACTGTACCGAAGGTGCAGAGTTCTATTGTACCGAAGGCGCAGTGTTCTACTGTACCGAAGGCGCAGTGTTCTACTGTACCGAAGGCGCAGTGTTCTACTGTACCGAAGGCGCAGTGTTCTACTGTACCAAAGGCGCAGTGTTCTACTGTACTATACTATAGCGCAGTGTTCTACTGTACCGAAGGCGCAGTGTTCTATTGTACTATACTATAGCGCAGTGTTCTACTGTACTGAAGGCGCAGTGTTCTACTGTACCGAAGGCGCAGTGTTCTACTGTACCGAAGACGCAGTGTTCTACTGTACTATACAATAGCGCAGTGTTCTACTGTACCGAAGGCGCAGTGTTCTATTGTACTATACTATAGCGCAGTGTTCTACTGTACCGAAGGCGCAGTGTTCTACTGTACTATACAATAGCGCAGTGTTCTACTGTACCGAAGGCACAGAGTTCTACTGTACCGAAGAAGCAGTGTTCTACTGTACTATACAATAGCGCAGTGTTCTACTGTACCGAAGGCACAGAGTTCTACTGTACCGAAGGCGCAGTGTTCTACTGTACCTAAGGCGCAGTGTTCTACTGTACCGAAGGCGCAGTGTTCTAATGTACTATACCATAGCGCAGTGTTCTACTGTACCGAAGGCGCAGTGTTCTACTGTACCGAAGGCGCAGTGTTCTACTGTACCGAAGGCGCAGTGTTCTACTGTACTATACTATAGCGCAGTGTTCCACTGTACCGAAGGCGCAGTGTTCTACTATACCGAAGGCGCAGTGTTCTACTGTACTATACTATAGCGCAGAGTTCTACTGTACCGAAGGCGCAGTGTTCTACTGTACCGAAGGTGCAGTGTTCTACTGTACCGAAGGCGCAGTGTTCTACTGTACTATACTATAGCGCAGTGTTCTACTATACCATAGCTGCAGTGTTCTACTGTACCGAAGGCACAGTGTTCTACTGTACCGAAGGCGCAGAGTTCTACTGTACCGAAGGCGCAGTGTTAGATTAATAGTGAAGACATCAAAACTATGAAATAACACATATGGAATCATGTAGTAACCAAAAAAGTGTTAAACAAATATATTTTATATATGAGATTCTTCAAATAGCCATCCATTGCCTTGATGACAGCTTTGCACACTCTTGGCATTAAAACAAAAAAGTGCATTATGGGTAACGTAGTAAGTTAACTTTAGTTTTTGCTGGAATTATTGTGTGACGGAGATGTAGCCGAACTGTTAGCCACACTCCTTTTGCTCCGTTAGCCCAGTATTTTATTTTGTCATTCAGACTACCTCACCTGGTGTACAAGTTTAATACATGTCAACTACTTCAGGGGAAATCCAGACTAACTCATCATTAGCAGCTGATAAGATTCCTAAATGTGGGAATTACCCCAGAGCATCCGTAAATCGCTCTGGCCCTGGAGCAAGTGAAGGCTCCCCTGAGCCGTCCCGACTACGGTCTGGAGGCGAGGCAGGAAAGGTAAAATAGAGCTAAGCACTAAAGGAAAACCTGCTTTAGTCTGCTTTCTAACAGACACTGGGAGACAAATATACCTTTCAGCAGGACAATAACCTAAAACACAAGGACAAATATACAGTTGAAGTCGGAAGTTTACCTACACTTAGGTTGGAGTCATTAAAACTGATTTTTCAACCACTCCACACATTTCTTGTTCAAAAACTACGTTGTGCATGACACAAGTAATTTTTCCCCAAAAAATTTACAGACAGATTATTACAGAAGTTTACATACACTAAGCTGAAATAATAGTAGAACACTGCGCTATAGTATAGTACAGTAGAACCCTGCACCGTTGGTAAAGTAGAACACTGCGCTATAGAATAGTACAGTAGAACACTGCGCTATGGTATAGTACAGTAGAACACTGGGCTATAGTATAGTACAGTAGAACACTGGGCTATAGTATAGTACAGTAGAACACTGGGCTATAGTATAGTACAGTAGAACACTGGGCTATAGTATAGTACAGTAGAACACTGGGCTATAGTATAGTACAGTAGAACACTGCGCTATGGTATAGTACAGTAGAACCCTGCGCTATAGTATAGTAGTACAGTAGAACACTGGGCTATAGTATAGTACAGTAGAACACTGCGCTATAGTATAGTACAGTAGAACACTGCGCTATGGTATAGTACAGTAGAACACTGGGCTATAGTATAGTACAGTAGAACACTGGGCTATAGTATAGTACAGTAGAACACTGCGCTATGGTATAGTACAGTAGAACCCTGCGCTATAGTATAGTACAGTAGAACACTGCGCCTACGGTACTGTAGAACCCTGCATCGTTGGTAAAGTAGAACACTGCGCTATAGAATAGTACAGTAGAACACTGCGCTATAGTATAGTACAGTAGAACCCTGCACCGTTGGTAAAGTAGAACACTGCGCTATAGAATAGTACAGTAGAACACTGCGCTATGGTATAGTACAGTAGAACACTGGGCTATAGTATAGTACAGTAGAACACTGGGCTATAGTATAGTACAGTAGAACACTGGGCTATAGTATAGTACAGTAGAACACTGGGCTATAGTATAGTACAGTAGAACACTGGGCTATAGTATAGTACAGTAGAACACTGCGCTATGGTATAGTACAGTAGAACCCTGCGCTATAGTATAGTACAGTAGAACACTGGGCTATAGTATAGTACAGTAGAACACTGCGCTATAGTATAGTACAGTAGAACAATGCGCTATGGTATAGTACAGTAGAACACTGGGCTATAGTATAGTACAGTAGAACACTGGGCTATAGTATAGTACAGTAGAACACTGCGCTATGGTATAGTACAGTAGAACCCTGCGCTATAGTATAGTACAGTAGAACACTGGGCTATAGTATAGTACAGTAGAACACTGCGCTATAGTATAGTACAGTAGAACCCTGCGCTATAGTATAGTACAGTAGAACACTGCCCCTTCGGTACAGTAGAACACTGGGCCGTCGGTATAGTAGAACACTGTGCCTTCGGTACAGTAGAACACTGCGCTATGGTATAGTACAGTAGAACACTGGGCCGTCGGTATAGTAGAACACTGTGCCTTCGGTACAGTAGAACCCTGCGCTATAGTATAGTACAGTAGAACACTGCGCCTTCGGTACTGTAGAACCTTGCACTATAGTATAGTACAGTAGAACACTGGGCCGTTGGTACAGTAGAACACTGCGCTATGGTATAGTACAGTAGAACACTGCGCCGTCGGTATAGTAGAACACTGTGCCTTCGGTACAGTAGAACCCTGCGCTATAGTATAGTACAGTAGAACACTGCGCTATAGTATAGTACAGTAGATCACTACGCCTTCGGTACAGTAGAACCTTGCACTATAGTATAGTACAGTAGAACACTGCGCTATAGTATAGTACAGTAGAACACTGGGCCGTTGGTACAGTAGAACCCTGCGCTATAGTATAGTACAGTAGAACACTGCGCTATGGTATAGTACAGTAGAACACTGCGCTATAGTATAGTACAGTAGAACACTGCGCCTTCGGTACAGTAGAACACTGGGCCGTTGGTATAGTAGAACACTGCGCTATAGTATAGTACAGTAGAACACTGGGCTATAGTATAGTACAGTAGAACCCTGCGCTATAGTATAGTACAGTAGAACACTGGGCTATAGTATAGTACAGTAGAACCCTGCGCTATAGTATAGTACAGTAGAACACTGCGCTATGGTATAGTACAGTAGAACACTGCGCTATGGTATAGTACAGTAGAACACTGCGCTATAGTATAGTACAGTAGAACACTGCGCCTTCGGTACAGTAGAACACTGGGCCGTTGGTATAGTAGAACACTGCGCTATAGTATAGTACAGTAGAACACTGCGCAATAGTATAGTACAGTAGAACACTGCGCTATAGTATAGTACAGTAGAACACTGCGCTATAGTATAGTACAGTAGAACACTGCGCTATAGTATAGTACAGTAGAACACTGCACAATAGTATAGTACAGTAGAACACTGCGCTATAGTATAGTACAGTAGAACACTGCGCCTTCGGTACAGTAGAACACTGCGCTATAGTATAGTACAGTAGAACACTGCGCTATAGTATAGTACAGTAGAACACTGCGCTATAGTATAGTACAGTAGAACACTGCGCTATAGTATAGTACAGTAGAACACTGGGCCTTCGGTATAGTAGAACACTGCGCTATAGTATAGTACAGTAGAACACTGCGCCTTCGGTACAGTAGAACACTGCGCTATAGTATAGTACAGTAGAACACAGCGCCTTCGGTACAGTAGAACACTGCGCCTTCGGTACAGTAGAACACTGCGCTATTGTATAGTACAGTAGAACACTGCACCTTTGGTACAGTAGAACACTGGGCCGTCGGTATAGTAGAAAACTGTGCCTTCGGTACAGTAGAACACTGCGCTATTGTATAGTACAGTAGAACACTGCGCCTTCGGTACAGTAGAACTCTGTGCCTTCGGTACAGTAGAACACTGCGCTATTGTATAGTACAGTAGAACACTGCACCTTTGGTACAGTAGAACACTGGGCCGTCGGTATAGTAGAACACTGTGCCTTCGGTACAGTAGAACACTGCGCTATAGTATAGTACAGTAGAACACTGCGCCTTCGGTACAGTAGAACACTGGGCCGTCGGTATAGTAGAACACTGTGCCTTCGGTACAGTAGAACCCTGCGCTATTGTATAGTACAGTAGAACACTGCGCCTTCGGTACAGTAGAACACTGCGCCTTCGGTACAGTAGAACACTGCGCTATAGTATAGTACAGTAGAACACTGCGCTATATTATAGTACAGTAGAACACTGCCCCTTCGGTACAGTAGAACACTGCGCCTTCGGTACAGTAGAACACTGCGCCTTCGGTACAGTAGAACACTGTGCCTTCGGTACAGTAGAACACTGCGCTATAGTATAGTACAGTAGAACACTGCGCTATATTATAGTACAGTAGAACACTGCCCCTTCGTTACAGTAGAACACTGCGCCTTCGGTACAGTAGAACACTGCGCCTTCGGTACAGTAGAACACTGCGCCTTCGGTACAGTAGAACACTGCGCCGTCGGTTCAGTAGAACACTTCGTACAGTAGAAGCGCCGTAAGAGAATACCGTCCTTGACATACAGTTTCTTCCACTGGCTCCAATAAGCCTTAGTCGCGGCCCCGAAAGGCGACACATCTCCTCACGATGGGTGTACCTGTCCTTCCTCGAGCCATCTGAGCTTGACGTAATTACTCAGTAGTCTATCCATCGAAAAGAACAGTGTCACTTGCGTCGGTGAGGCAAATATTTTCCAATTCCGACGTGTCATCTTCCCTGTCCCAATGACCCGACTCCACGTCGACGGCAGCTCCACACATAGACGGTATGTCTGGTCCTTTTTGCGTACCATGACAATCGGTGAAGCCAGCTGCCGTCGATACTATTTATCTCCTCTTAAACCTCTGGAGGCCGTTTCTCATAGCACCCTTCATTTTATCACAGGAGACAGTTTTATCAGCACCATCTGTCTCCATCTCCATGCAACTGGATGAATTACAGCCTCTCTAAAGACCTGTTCTCCCCTAGATAAACCTGTACACAGAATGATAGATAGCAAACTAATTACATCTCAATCACCTTACAAGCCAGCATACTTTATTGTGCTGTTTGCCACCCTCAGGTAGGGATACCTCTCTTCATTAGTGATGGCTCTCATCAGAAGGAACCTCTAGCTGTGAATGATGACTGTATTATAAGTACAGGGACTTCTACAGGAAACGCACACACACACACAAACATACACACACAAACACACACAAACATACACACACAAACATACACACACAAACACACTGTCACGGAGACCGCCGAGGCTGCTCCTCCTCCTTGCTCGGGCAGTCTTCGGCGTTCGTCGTCCCCGGAGTACTAGCTACTACCGCTTGATGTTTTCGATGTTTGTTTGGTTATGTCTAGTTGGTGCACCTGTCTCGTATTCTGTCATGATTATGTCTCCTATAAGTTCCCCTTTGTTAGGTTTACATGTTGTGTGTTATTGTCTGCCTGTCTGCATGTTTAGGTTCTGTGTCCGTGGCCTTAGTGGGTATTTTACGCACTCACGTATTTTGTTACACCTCGTGTGTTTTTTGGGAGGCTGTTATTTTTGTGTGTGCCTTACTAAGTATCTAGTAAAAATCGTCTTGACTATTCTTCTGTGTCCTGCGCTTGACTCCACCACCGCATCCACATCAGAATCGTTGACACACACACAAACATACACACACAAACACACACAAACATACACACACAAACACACACACATACACGCATGCACACACACACAATTGAATCAATTTTAGAGTAAGGCTGTAACGTACCAAAATGTGGAAAAAATCAAGGGGTCTGAATACTTTCCAAATGCACTGTACATACATACATATATATATGTATATATATATATATACACATATATACATACAGTGAGGGTAAAAAGTATTTGATCCCCTGCTGATTTTGTATGTTTGCCCACTGACAAAGAAATGATCAGTCTATAATTTTAATGGTAGGTTTATTTGAACAGTCAGAGACAGAATAACAACAACAAAAATCCAGAAAAACGCATGTCAAAAATGTTATAAATTGATTGGCATTTTAATGAGGGAAATAAGTATTTGACCCCCTCTCAATCAGAAAGATTTCTGGCTCCCAGGTGTCTTTTATACAGGTAATGAGCTGAGATTAGGAGCACACTCTTAAAGGTAGTGCTCCTAATCTCAGCTTGTTACCTGTATAAAAGACACCTGTCCACAGAAGCAATCAATCAATCAGATTTCAAACTCTACACCATAGACCAAAGAGCTATCCAAGGATGTCAGGGACAAGATTGTAGACCTACACAAGGCTGGAATGGGCTACAAGACCATCGCCAAGCAGCTTGGTGAGAAGGTGACAACAGTTGGTGCGATTATTCGCAAATGGAAGAAACACAAAAGAACTGTCAATCTCTCTCGGCCTGGGGCTCCATGCAAGATCTCACCTCGTGGAGTTGCAATGATCATGAGAACGGTGAGGAATCAGCCCAGAACTACACGGGAGGATCTTGTCAATGATCTCAAGGCAGCTGGGACCATAGTCACCAAGAAAACAATTGGTAACACACTACGCCGTGAAGGACTGAAATCCTGCAGCGCCCGCAAGGTCCCCCTGCTCAAGAAAGCACATATACAGGGCCGTCTGAAGTTTGCCAATGAACATCTGAATGATTCAGAGGAGAACTGGGTGAAAGTGTTGTGGTCAGATGAGACCAAAATCGAGCTCTTTGGCATCAACTCAACTCGCCGTGTTTGGAGGAGGAGGAATGCTGCCTATGACCCCAAGAACACCATCCCCACCGTCAAACATGGAGGTGGAAACATTATGCTTTGGGGGTATTTTTCTGCTAAGGGGAAAGGACAACTTCACCGCATCAAAGGGACGATGGACAGGGCCATGTACTGTCAAATCTTGGGTGAGAACCTCCTTCCCTCAGCCAGGGCATTGAAAATGGGTCGTGGGATGGGTATTCCAGCATGACAATGACCCAAAACACACGGCCAAGGCAACAAAAGAGTGTCTCAAGAAGAAGCATATGGAGTGGCCTCGCCAGTCTCCAGACCTTAATCCCATAGAAAATCTGTGGAGGGAGCTGAAGGTTCGAGTTGCCAAACGTCAGCCTCAAAACCTTAATGACTTGGAGAAGATCTGCAAAGTGGAGTGGAACAAAATCCCTCCTGAGATGTGTGCAAACCTGGTGGCCAACTACAAGAAACATCTGACCTCTTTGATTGCCAACAAGGGTTTTGCCACCAAGTACTAAGTAATGTTTTGCAGAGGGGTCAAATACTTATTTCCCTCATTATAATGAAAATCAATTTATAACATGCGTTTTTCTTGTTGTTATTCATCACATTTACATTTTAGTCATTTAGCAGACGCTCTTATCCAGAGCGACTTACAGTTAGTGAATACATATATTTTTATACTGCCCCCCCGTGGGAATCGAACCCACAACCCTGGCGTTGCAAACGCCATGCTCTATCAACTGAGCTACATCCCTGCCGGCCATTCCCTCCCCTACCCTGGACGACGCTGGGCCAATTGTGCGCCGCCCATGAGTCTCCCGGTCGCGGCCGGCTGCGACAGAGCCTGGATTCGAACCAGGATCTCTAGTGGCACAGTTAGCACTGCTATGCAGTGCCTTAGACCACTGCGCCACTCAGGAGTAGTATTATGTCTCTCACTGTTCAAATAAACCTACCATTAAAATTATAGACTGATCATGTCTTTGTCAGTGGTCAAACGTACAAAATCAGCAGGGGATCAAATACTTTTTCCCTCACTGTACATATATAAACATACACATATGAAAAATGTATGCACTCACTAACTGTAAGTCGCTCTGGATAAGAGTGTCTGCTAAATGACTAAAATGTTATATATATACATACAGTGAATTCGGAAAGTATTCAGACCCCTTGATTTCTTCCACATTTTGTTACGTTACAGCCTTATTCTAAAATTGATTAAATAGTTGTTTTTCCTCTTCAATCTACACACAATACCCCATAATGACAAAGCAAAAACAGGTTGCTATAAATTTTGCAAATGTCAAAAAAAAAAATCAGAAAAATGACTAGCACAAGTACCCTGTAATACTAGAAAACTCTTAAAAATAAAAAACAGAAACAACTTATTTACAAAATAATTCAGACCCTTTGCTATGAGACACGAAATTGAGCTAAGGTGCATCATCTCCTCAGCTTCTCTCAGACCATCCCACCTACAGTGCATTCTCAGACCATCCCACCTACAGTGCATTCTCAGACCATCCCACCTACAGTGCATTCTCAGACCATCCCACCTACAGTGCATTCTCAGACCATCCCACCTACAGTGCATGTTTGTGCAGGTTTTTAGAATGTTTTGCAAATGTATAAAATAAAATAAACTGAAATATCACATTTACATAAGTATTCAGACCCTTTACTCAGTACGTTGTTGAAGCACCTTTGGCAGTGATTACAGCCTTGAGTCTTCTTGGGTATGACGCTACAAGCTTGGCACACCTGTATTTGGGGAGTTTCTCCCATTCTTCTCTGCAGATCCTCTCAAGCTCTATTAGGTTGGATGGGGAGCGACGCTGCACAGCTATTTTCAGGTCTCTCCAGAGTTGTTCAATCGGAACAAGTCTGGGCTCTGGCTGGGCCACTCAAGGACATTCAGAGACTTGTCCCGAAGCCACTTCTGCATTGTCTTGGCTGTGTGCTTAGGGTTGTTGTCCTGTTGGAAGGTGAACCTTCGCACCAGTCTGAGGTCCTGAGCGCTCTGGAGCAGGTTTTCATTAACAATCTCTCTCTACGTTGCTCCATTCATCTTTGCCTCGACCCTGACTAGTGTCCCAGTCCCTGCCGCTAAAAAACATCCCTACAGCATGATACTGCCACCACCATGCTTCACCGTAGGGATGGTGCCAGGTTTCCTCCAGACGTAACGCTTGTCATTCAGGCAAAGAGTTCAATCTTGGTTTCATCAGACCAGAGAATCTTGTTTCTCATATTCTGAGAGTCTTTAGCAAACTCCAAGTGGGCTTTCATGTGCCTTTTACTGAGGAGTGGCTTCCGTCTGGCCACTCTACCATAAAGGCCTGATTGTTGGAGTCCTGCAGAGATGGTTGTCTTTCTGGAAGGTTCTCCCATCTCCACAGAGGAACTCTAGAGCTATGTCAGAGTGACCATTGGGTTCTTGGTCACCTCCCTGATGAAGGCCCTTTTCCCCGGACTGCTCAGTTTGGCCGGGCGGCCAGCTCTAGGAAAAGTCTTGGTGGTTCCAAACTTCTTTCATTTACGAATGATGGAGGCCACTGTGTTCTTGGGGACCTTCAATGCTGTAGAAATATTTTAGTACCCTTTCCCAGATCTGTGCCTCGACACAATCCTGTCTTGGCACTCTACGGACCATATATAGACAGGTGTGTGCCTTTCCGAATCATGTGCAATCAATTTGAATTTACCACAGGTGGACTCCAATCAAGTTGTAGAAACATCTCAATGATGATCAATGGAAACATGATGCTCCTGAGCTCAATTTCGAGTCTCATAGCAAAGGGTCTGAATATTTATGTATATAAGGCATTTCTGTTTTTTATTTTTTATATATTTGTAAAAATGTCCTCGTGGAGCAAAGCACCATCACACCACCTCCTCCATGCTTCACGCTGGGAACCACATATGCGGAGATCATCCGTTCACCTACTCTGCTTCTCAGAAAGACACGGCGGTTGGAACCAAAAATCTCAAATTTGGACTCATCAGATCAAAGGACAAATTTCCACCTGTCTAATGTCCATTGCTCGTGTTTCTTGGCCCAAGCAAGTCTCTTCTTATTATTGGTGTCCTTTAGTAGTGGTTTCTTTGCAACAATTTGACCATGAAGGCCCTCTGTAGCTCAGTTGGTAGAGCATGGCGTTTGCAACGCCAGGGTTGTGGGTTCGATTCCCACAGGGGGCCAGTATGAAAATGTATGCACTCACTAACTGTAAGTTGCTCTGGATAAGAGGGTCTGCTAAATGACTAAAATGTAATGAAGGCCTGATTCACACAGTCCCCTCTGAACAGTTGATGTTGAGATGTGTCTGTTACTTGAACTCTGTGAAGCATTTATTTGGGCTGCAATTTCTGAGGCTGGTAACTCTAATGAACTTATCCTCTGTAGCAGAGGTAACTCTGGGTCTTCCATTCCTGTAGCGGTCCTCATGAGAGCCAGTTTCATCATAGCGCTTAATGGTTTTTGCGACTACACTTAAAGAAACTTTCAAAGTTCTTGAAATGTTCCATATTGACTGACCTTCATGTCATAAAGTAATGATGGATTGTCGTTTCTCTTTGCTTATTTGAGCTGTTCTTGCCATAATATGGACTTGGTCTTTTACCCAATAGGGCTATCTTCTGTATACCCCCTACCTTGTCACAACACAACTGATTGGCTCAAACGCATTAAGAAGGAAATAAATTCCACAAAATAACTTTTAAAAAGGCACACCTGTTGATTGAAATGCATTCCCAATGACTATCACATGAAGCTGGTTGAGAGAATGCCAAGAGTGTGCAAAGCTGTCATCAAAGCAAAGGGTGGCTATTTGAAGAATCTCGAATATAAATTTGTTTAACACTTTTTTGGTTAATGCATGATTCCATATGTGTTATTTCATAGTGTTGATGTCTTCCCTATTATTCTACAATGTAGAAAATCGTAAAAAATCAAGAAAAACCCTTGAATGAGTAGGTGCTCTAAAACCTTTGACCGGTAGTGTATAACATCACTAAAATCTAAAACCACCAGTAATGTACATCCTACCAGATGTTTGTTATATACAGTGGGGGAAAAAAGTATTTAGTCAGCCACCAATTGTGCAAGTTCTCCCACTTAAAAAGATGAGAGAGGCCAGTAATTTTCATCATAGGTACACGTCAACTATGACAGACAAATCGAGAGAAAAAAATTCCAGAAAATCACATTGTAGGATTTTTAATGAATTTATTTGCAAATTATGGTGGAAAATAAGTATTTGGTCACCTACAAACAAGCAAGATTTCTGGCTCTCACAGACCTGTAACTTCTTCTTTAAGAGGCTCCTCTGTCCTCCACTCGTTACCTGTATTAATGGCACCTGTTTGAACTTGTTATCAGTATAAAAGACACCTGTCCACAACCTCAAACAGTCACACTCCAAACTCCACTATGGCCAAGACCAAAGAGCTGTCAAAGGACACCAGAAACAAAATTGTAGACCTGCACCAGGCTGGGAAGACTGAATCTGCAATAGGTAAGCAGCTTGGTTTGAACAAATCAACTGTGGGAGCAATTATTAGGAAATGGAAGACATACAAGACCACTGATAATCTCCCTCGATCTGGGGCTCCACGCAAGATCTCACCCCGTGGGGTCAAAATGATCACAAGAACGGTGAGCAAAAATCCCAGAACCACACGGGGGGACCTAGTGAATGACCTGCAGAGAGCTGGGACCAAAGTAACAAAGCCTACCATCAGTAACACACTACGCCGCCAGGGACTCAAATCCTGCAGTGCCAGACGTGTCCCCCTGCTTAAGCCAGTACATGTCCAGGCCCGTCTGAAGTTTGCTAGAGGGCATTTGGATGATCCAGAAGAGGATTGGGAGAATGTCATATGGTCAGATGAAACCAAAATATAACTTTTTGGTAAAAACTCAACTCGTCGTGTTTGGAGGACAAAGAATGCTGAGTTGCATCCAAAGAACACCATACCTACTGTGAAGCATGGGGGTGGAAACATCATGCTTTGGGGCTGTTTTTCTGCAAAGGGACCAGGACGACTGATCCGTGTAAAGGAAAGAATGAATGGGGCCATGTATCGCGAGATTTTGAGTGAAAACCTCCTTCCATCAGCAAGGGCATTGAAGATGAAACGTGGCTGGGTCTTTCAGCATGACAATGATCCCAAACACACCGCCCGGGCAACGAAGGAGTGGCTTCGTAAGAAGCATTTCAAGGTCCTGGAGTGGCCTAGCCAGTCTCCAGATCTCAACCCCATAGAAAATCTTTGGAGGGAGTTGAAAGTCCGTGTTGCCTAGCGACAGCCCCAAAACATCACTGCTCTAGAGGAGATCTGCATGGAGGAATGGGCCAAAATACCAGCAACAGTGTGTGAAAATCTTGTGAAGACTTACAGAAAACGTTTGACCTGTGTCATTGCCAACAAAGGGTATATAACAAAGTATTGAGAAACTTTTGTTATTGACCAAATACTTATTTTCCACCATAATTTGCAAATAAATTCATTAAAAATCCTACAATGTGATTTTCTGGATTTTTTTTCTCAATTTGTCTGTCATAGTTGACGTGTAACTATGATGAAAATTACAGGTCTCTCTCATCTTTTTAAGTGGGAGAACTTGCACAATTGGTGGCTGACTAAATACTTTTTTTCCCCACTGTATATTAATACAGTCATCTGTTTCCCTGTAGGACCCTGAGCAGGCTGGCCCTGTAGGTTCCTGTATTATACTGTTTCCCTGTAGGACCCCCCGCAGGCTGGCCCTGTAGGTGCCTGTATTATACTGTTTCCCTGTAGGACCCTTTGCAGGCTGGCCCTGTAGGTTCCTGTATTATACTGTTTCCCTGTAGGACCCTTTGCAGGCTGGCCCTGTAGGTTCCTGTATTATACTGTTTCCCTGTAGGACCCCACGCAGGCTGGCCCTGTAGGTTCCTGTATTATACTGTTTCCCTGTAGGACCCCACGCAGGCTGGCCCTGTAGGTTCCTGTATTATACTGTTTCCCTGTAGGACCCTGAGCAGGCTGGCCCTGTAGGTTCCTGTATTATACTGTTTCCCTGTAGGACCCTGAGCAGGCTGGCCCTGTAGGTTCCTGTATTATACTGTTTCCCTGTAGGACCCCCCGCAGGCTGGCCCTGTAGGTTCCTGTATTATACTGTTTCCCTGTAGGACCCTGAGCAGGCTGGCCCTGTAGGTTCCTGTATTATACTGTTTCCCTGTAGGACCCCCCGCAGGCTGGCCCTGTAGGTTCCTGTATTATACTGTTTCCCTGTAGGACCCTGAGCAGGCTGGCCCTGTAGGTTCCTGTATTTTACTGTTTCCCTGTAGGACTCTGAGCAGGCTGGCCCTGTAGGTTCCTGTATTATACTGTTTCCCTGTAGGACCCTTTGCAGGCTGGCCCTGTAGGTTCCTGTATTATACTGTTTCCCTGTAGGACTCTGAGCAGGCTGGCCCTGTAGGTTCCTGTATTATACTGTTTCCCTGTAGGACCCTTTGCAGGCTGGCCCTGTAGGTTCCTGTATTATACTGTTTCCCTGTAGGACCCTGAGCAGGCTGGCCCTGTAGGTTCCTGTATTATACTGTTTCCCTGTAGGACCCTGAGCAGGCTGGCCCTGTAGGTTCCTGTATTATACTGTTTCCCTGTGATATTAGCCTCTATAGTCATTATGTCAGAGCTGTATTATACCTTGCTGTGATATTAGCCTCTATAGTCATTATGTCAGAGCTGTATTTAGTCCTGCTGTTATGGTTTATTTTCTCTCAGTGGTTTATGTAATGTCCATTGTCCATGGTCTGTGCGTGTGAGTGCGCCTTTGTGTACAAGTGATGTTTGCTGTTAGTGGTTGAGGTTGAGGTAATGTGTCCATGTGCCACTTGAATAGGTGAGGAGGGGGGGTGAATCCCCCTCCCATCTGGGATTGGTCAGTAATGTCTGTGGTCTCCATGGAGAAGCTGTGATCTCCCTGATTGGTTGAGACAGCCTCTGACCTAGCCCTCCGGCCCATGTGACTCTCAGCTGACACTGAAGAGTGAAGCTTATCGATGCAGAAACGTCCTGATGCAGTGGGCAGGGTTAGCATGACGCTCTGCTAAAGATGAGGACAGGTTGAAACAGACAGGGTTAGCATGATGCTCTGCTAAAGATGAGGACAGGTTGAAACAGACAGGGTTAGCATGACGCTCTGCTAAAGATGAGGACAGGTTGAAACAGACAGGGTTAGCATGACGCTCTGCTAAAGATGAGGACAGGTTGAAACAGACAGGGTTAGCATGACGCTCTGCTAAAGATGAGGAGTGGTTGAAACAGACAGGGTTAGCATGACGCTCTGCTAAAGATGAGGACAGGTTGAAACAGACAGGGTTAGCATGACGCTCTGCTAAAGATGAGGACAGGTTGAAACAGACAGGGTTAGCATGACGCTCTGCTAAAGATGAGGACAGGTTGAAACAGACAGGGTTAGCATGACGCTCTGCTAAAGATGAGGAGAGGTTGAAACAGACAGGGTTGAGTCCCAAATGGAACCCTATTCCCCTAGTACACTACAGTTGAGGCTGCAGAGGGAAGGACGGCTCATAGTAATGGATGGAACAGAGTGGATGGAATGACAACTATGTGTTTAATGTTTGATACCATTCCACTAATTCCACTCCAGACATTACCACGAGCCCGTCCTCTCCAACCATTCCACTGATTCCGCTCCAGACATTACCACGAGCCTGTCCTCTCCAACCATTCCACTGACTCCGCTCCAGACATTACCACGAGCCCGTCCTCTCCAATGAAGGTGCCCCCAACCTCCTGTGGTGCGAGATGATATGTAGATACACTGGGTGGACAAAACATTAGGACATAGACTGACCAGGTGAATCCAGGTGAAAGCTATGATCCCTTATTGACCAGGTGAATCCAGGTGAAAGCTATGATCCCTTATTGACCAGGTGAATCCAGGTGAAAGCTATGATCCCTTATTGACCAGGTGAATCCAGGTGAAAGCTATGATCCCTTATTGACCAGGTGAATCCAGGTGAAAGCTATGATCCCTTATTGACCAGGTGAATCCAGGTGAAAGCTATGATCCCTTATTGACCAGGTGAATCCAGGTGAAAGCTATGATCCCTTATTGACCAGGTGAATCCAGGTGAAAGCTATGATCCCTTATTGACCAGGTGAATCCAGGTGAAAGCTATGATCCCTTATTTACCAGGTGAATCCAGGTGAAAGCTATGATCCCTTATTGACCAGGTGAATCCAGGTGAAAGCTGTGATCCCTTATTGACCAGGTGAATCCAGGTGAAAGCTATGATCCCTTATTGACCAGGTGAATCCAGGTGAAAGCTATGATCCCTTATTGACCAGGTGAATCCAGGTGAAAGCTATGATCCCTTATTGACCAGGTGAATCCAGGTGAAAGCTATGATCCCTTATTGACCAGGTGAATCCAGGTGAAAGCTATGATCCCTTATTGACCAGGTGAATCCAGGTGAAAGCTATGATCCCTTATTGACCAGGTGAATCCAGGTGAAAGCTATGATCCCTTATTGACCAGGTGAATCCAGGTGAAAGCTATGATCCCTTATTGACCAGGTGAATCCAGGTGAAAGCTATGATCCCTTATTGACCAGGTGAATCCAGGTGAAAGCTATGATCCCTTATTGACCAGGTGAATCCAGGTGAAAGCTATGATCCCTTATTGACCAGGTGAATCCAGGTGAAAGCTATGATCCCTTATTGACCAGGTGAATCCAGGTGAAAGCTATGATCCCTTATTGACCAGGTGAATCCAGGTGAAAGCCATGATCCCTTATTGATGTCACCTGTTAAATCCACTTCAATCAGTGTAGATGAAGGGGAGGAGACAGGTTAAATAAGGATTTATAAGCCTTGAGACAATGGAGACATGGATTGTGTATGTGTGCCATTCAGAGGGTGAATGGCACACATACTTTGAACGGGGAATGGTAGTAGGTGCCAGACGCACCAGTTTGTGTCAAGAACTGCAGCGCTGCTGTGTATTTCATGCTCAACAGTTTCCTGTGTGTACCATGAATGATCCACCACCCAAAGGTCATCCAAACTTGACACAACTGTGGGAAGCATTGGAGAAAACATGGGCCAGCATCCCTGTGAAACGATTTCGACACCTTGTAGAGTCCATGCCCTGACGAATTGAGGCTGTTCTGAGGGCAAAAGGGGTCTGTGTGTGTGTGTTTGGGGGTAGAGTGTAGAAGAGTACCGTAGAGTGTAGAGGATTACAGTAGAGTACAGTAGAGTACAGTAGAGTGCAGTAGAGTGCAGTAGAGTAAAGTAGAGTGCAGTAGAGTGAAGTAGAGTACAGTAGAGTGAAGTAGAGTACAGTAGAGTACAGTAGAGCGCAGTAGAGTACAGTAGAGTGCAGTAGAGTGAAGTAGAGCACAGTAGAGTACAGTAGAGTACAGTAGAGTACAGTAGAGTGAAGTAGAGTACAGTAGAGTACAGTAGAGTACAGTAGAGTACAGTAGAGCGCAGTAGAGTACAGTAGAGTGCAGTAGAGTGAAGTAGAGCACAGTAGAGTACAGTAGAGTACAGTAGAGTGAAGTAGAGTACAGTAGAGTACAGTAGAGTACAGTAGAGTACAGTAGAGCGCAGTAGAGTACAGTAGAGTGCAGTAGAGTGAAGTAGAGTACAGTAGAGTACAGTAGAGTACAGTAGAGTGAAGTATAGTACAGTAGAGTGAAGTAGAGTACAGTAGAGTACAGTAGAGCGAAGTAGAGTGAAGTAGAGTACAGTAAAGTGCAGTAGAGCGAAGTAGAGTGCAGTAGAGCACAGTAGAGTACAGTAGAGTACAGTAGAGTGAAGTAGAGTACAGTAGAGTGCAGTAGAGTGCAGTAGAGTACAGTAGAGTACAGTAGAGTACAGTAGAGTGCAGTAGAGTGAAGTAGAGTACAGTAGAGTACAGTAGAGCGAAGTAGAGTACAGTAGAGTAAAGTCGAGTGAAGTAGAGTACAGTAGAGTACAGTATAGTACAGTAGAGCGAAGTAGAGTGCAGTAGAGTACAGTAGAGTGCAGTAGAGTACAGTAGAGTACAGTAGAGTGAAGTAGAGTACAGTAGAGTACAGTAGAGTGAAGTAGAGTACAGTAGAGTACAGTAGAGCGAAGTAGAGTGAAGTAGAGTACAGTAGAGTGCAGTAGAGTACAGTAGAGTACAGTAGAGTGAAGTAGAGTACAGTAGAGTACAGTAGAGCGAAGTAGAGTACAGAAGAATAAAGTAGAGTGAAGTAGAGTACAGTAGAGTACAGTGTAGTACAGTAGAGCGTAGTAGAGTGCAGTAGAGTACAGTAGAGTGCAGTAGAGTACAGTAGAGTACAGTAGAGTGAAGTAGAGTACAGTAGAGTACAGTAGAGTGAAGTAGAGTACAGTAGAGTACAGTAGAGCGAAGTAGAGTGAAGTAGAGTACAGTAGAGTGCAGTAGAGTACAGTAGAGCGAAGTAGAGTACAGTAGAGTACAGTAGAGCGAAGTAGAGTACAGTAGAGTACAGTAGAGTGAAGTAGAGTACAGTAGAGTGCAGTAGAGTACAGTAGAGTACAGTAGAGTGAAGTAGAGTACAGTAGAGTACAGTAGAGCGAAGTAGAGTACAGTAGAGTAAAGTAGAGTGACGTAGAGTACAGTAGAGTACAGTATAGTACAGTAGAGCAAAAAGCGCAGTAGAGTACAGTAGAGTGCAGTAGAGTACAGTAGAGTACAGTAGAGTGAAGTAGAGTACAGTAGAGTACAGTAGAGTGAAGTAGAGTACAGTAGAGCGAAGTAGAGTGAAATAGAGTACAGTAGAGTGCAGTAGAGTACAGTAGAGCGAAGTAGAGTACAGTAGAGTACAGTAGAGTGAAGTAGAGTACAGTAGAGTACAGTAGAGCGAAGTAGAGTACAGTAGAGTACAGTAGAGTGAAGTAGAGTACAGTAGAGTGCAGTAGAGTACAGTAGAGTACAGTAGAGTGAAGTAGAGTACAGTAGAGTACAGTAGAGTGAAGTAGAGTGAAGTAGAGTACAGTAGAGTGAAGTAGAGTACAGTAGAGTACAGTAGAGTGAAGTAGAGTACAGTAGAGTACAGTAGAGTGAAGTAGAGTACAGTAGAGTACAGTAGAGCGAAGTAGAGTTAAGTAGAGTACAGTAGAGTGCAGTAGAGTACAGTAGATTACAGTAGAGTACAGTAGAGTACAGTAGAGTACAGTAGAGTGAAGTAGAGTACAGTGAAGTGTAGAAGTGCAGAAGGGTCGAGTGTAGTAGAGTGGAGTAGAGTACAGTAGAGTACAGTAGTGTAGAAGAGTACAGTAGAGTGCAGTAGAGCACAGTAGAGTGAAGTAGAGTACAGTAGAGTACAGTAGAGTACAGTGAAGTGTAGAAGTGTAGAAGGGTCGAGTGTAGTAGAGTGAAGTAGAGTACAGTAGAGTACAGTAGAGTGCAGTAGAGTACAGTAGAGTACAGTAGAGTACAGTAGAGTGAAGTAGAGCGCAGTAGAGTGCAGTAGAGCGCAGTAGAGTGAAGTAGAGTGAAGTAGAGCGCAGTAGAGTACAGTAGAGTGTAGTAGAGTACAGTAGAGTGAAGTAGAGCGCAGTAGAGTGCAGTAGAGCGCAGTAGAGTGAAGTAGAGTGAAGTAGAGCGCAGTAGAGTGCAGTAGAGTGTAGAAGTGTAGAAGGGTCGAGTGGAGTAGAGTACAGTAGAGTACAGTAGAGTGAAGTAGAGTGAAGTAGAGTGAAGTAGAGCGCAGTAGAGTGCAGTAGAGTGTAGAAGTGTAGAAGGGTCGAGTGGAGTAGAGTACAGTAGAGTACAGTAGAGTGAAGTAGAGTACAGTAGAGTACAGTAGAGCGCAGTAGAGTGAAGTATTGTAAAGTAGAGTACAGTAGAGCGCAGTAGAGTGCAGTAGAGTGTAGAAGTGTAGAAGGGTCGAGTGGAGTAGAGTACAGTAGAGTACAGTATAGTGAAGTAGAGTACAGTAGAGTACAGTAGAGCGCAGTAGAGTGCAGTAGAGTGTAGAAGTGTAGAAGGGTCGAGTGGAGTAGAGTACAGTAGAGTACAGTAGAGTGAAGTAGAGTACAGTAGAGTACAGTAGAGCGCAGTAGAGTGAAGTATTGTAAAGTAGAGTACAGTAGAGCGCAGTAGAGTGCAGTAGAGTGTAGAAGTGTAGAAGGGTCGAGTGGAGTAGAGTACAGTAGAGTACAGTATAGTGAAGTAGAGTACAGTAGAGTACAGTAGAGCGCAGTAGAGTGAAGTATTGTAAAGTAGAGTACAGTAGAGCGCAGTAGAGTACAGTAGAGTACAGTAGAGTACAGTAGATGTAGTAGAGTACAGTAGAGTACAGTAGAGTGAAGTAGAGTACAGTAGTGTAGAAGAGTACAGTAGAGTGAAGTAGAGTACAGTAGAGTGAAGTAGAGTACAGTAGAGTGAAGTAGAGTACAGTAGAGTACAGTAGAGTACAGTAGAGTACAGTAGAGTGAAGTAGAGTACAGTAGTGTAGAAGAGTACAGTAGAGTGTAGTAGAGTACAGTAGATGAGCAGAGCACAGTAGAGTGAAGTAGAGTACAGTAGAGTACAGTAGAGCAGTAGAGTACAGTAGAGTGAAGAGAGTACAGTAGTGAAGTGACTATGAAGTAGAGTACAGTAGTGTAGAAGAGTACAGTAGAGTGAAGTAGAGTACAGTAGAGTACAGTAGAGTGTAGTAGAGTACAGTAGAGTACAGTAGAGTGAAGTAGAGTACAGTAGTGTAGAAGAGTACAGTAGAGTGTAGTAGAGTACAGTAGAGTACAGTAGAGTACAGTAGAGTGAAGTAGAGTACAGTAGTGTAGAAGAGTACAGTAGAGTGAAGTAGAGTGAAGTAGAGTACAGTAGAGTACAGTAGAGTGTAGTAGAGTACAGTAGAGTACAGTAGAGTGAAGTAGAGTACAGTAGTGTAGAAGAGTACAGTAGAGTGTAGTAGAGTACAGTAGAGTACAGTAGAGTGAAGTAGAGTACAGTAGAGTGAAGTAGAGTACAGTAGAGTACAGTAGAGTACAGTAAAGTAGAGTACAGTAGAGTGTAGAAGTGTAGAAGTGTAGAAGGGTTGAGTACAGTAGAGTACAGTCGAGTGTAGTAGAGTGGAGTAGAGTGGAGTAGAGTGCAGTAGAGTACAGTATAGTACAGTAGAGTGTAACAGAGTGTAGTAGAGTGTAACAGAGTGTAGTAGAGTACAGTAGAGTGTAGAAGAGTACAGTAGAGTAAAGTAGAGTACAGTGGAGTACAGTAGAGTACAGTAGAGTGAAGTAGAATTCAGTAGAGTGTAGTAGAATATAGTAAAGTGTAGAGGATTACAGTAGAGTACAGTAGAGTACAGTAGAGTAGAGTAGAGTGAGAGAGTGTAGTAGAGTGCAGTAGAGTGTAGCATAGTGTAGTAGAGTAGTAGAGTTTAGAGTGTAGTAGAGTACAGTAGAGTGAAGTAGAATACAGTAGATTAAAGTAGAGTACAGTAGAGTGTAGTAGAGTGGAGTAGAGTGCAGTATAGTACAGTAGAGTGTAGCAGAGTGTAGTAGAGTGTAGCAGAGGGTAGTAGAGTACAGTAGAGTGTAGATGAGTACAGTAGTGTAGAAGAGTACAGTAGAGCGCAGTAGAGTACAGTAGAGTACAGTAGAGTGAAGTAGAATACAGTAGATTAAAGTAGAGTACAGTAGAGTGTAGTAGAGTGGAGTAGAGTGCAGTATAGTACAGTAGAGTGTAGCAGAGTGTAGTAGAGTGTAGCAGAGGGTAGTAGAGTACAGTATAGTGTAGATGAGTACAGTAGTGTAGAAGAGTACAGTAGAGTGAAGTAGAGTACAGTAGAGTGAAGTAGAGTACAGTAGAGTGTAGTAGAGTACAGTAGAGTACAGTAGAGTGAAGTAGAGTACAGTATTGTAGAAGAGTACAGTAGAGTGAAGTAGAGTATAGTAGAGTGAAGTAGAGTACAGTAGAGTGAAGTAGAGTACAGTAGAGTGAAGTAGAGTACAGTAGAGTGAAGTAGAGTACAGTAGAGTACAGTAGAGTGTAGTAGAGTACAGTAGAGTACAGTAGAGTGAAGTAGAGTGAAGTAGAGCGCAGTAGAGTGCAGTAGAGTGTAGAAGTGTAGAAGGGTCGAGTGGAGTAGAGTACAGTAGAGTACAGTAGAGTGAAGTAGAGTACAGTAGAGTACAGTAGAGCGCAGTAGAGTGAAGTATTGTAAAGTAGAGTACAGTAGAGTACAGTAGAGTGTAGTAGAGTACAGTAGAGTACAGTAGAGTGAAGTAGAGTATAGTAGAGTGGAGTAGAGTACAGTAGAGTACAGTAGAGTGAAGTAGAGTACAGTAGAGTACAGTAGAGTGAAGTAGAGTAAAGAGTAGAGTACAGTAGAGTACAGTAGAGTGAAGTAGGGTGTAGCAGAGTGTAGTAGAGTACAGTAGAGTGAAGTAGAGTACAGTAGAGTACAGTAGAGTGTAGTAGAGTACAGTAGAGTACAGTAAAGTGAAGTAGAGTACAGTAGTGTAGAAGAGTACAGTAGAGTGTAGTAGAGTACAGTAGAGTACAGTAGAGTACAGTAGAGTGAAGTAGAGTACAGTAGTGTAGAAGAGTACAGTAGAGTGAAGTAGAGGGAAGTAGAGTACAGTAGAGTACAGTAGAGTGTAGTAGAGTACAGTAGAGTACAGTAGAGTGAAGTAGAGTACAGTAGAGTACAGTAGAGTACAGTAAAGTAGAGTACAGTAGAGTGTAGAAGTGTAGAAGTGTAGAAGGGTTGAGTACAGTAGAGTACAGTCGAGTGTAGTAGAGTGGAGTAGAGTGGAGTAGAGTGCAGTAGAGTACAGTATAGTACAGTAGAGTGTAACAGAGTGTAGTAGAGTGTAACAGAGTGTAGTAGAGTACAGTAGAGTGTAGAAGAGTACAGTAGAGTAAAGTAGAGTACAGTGGAGTACAGTAGAGTACAGTAGAGTGAAGTAGAATTCAGTAGAGTGTAGTAGAATATAGTAAAGTGTAGAGGATTACAGTAGAGTACAGTAGAGTGTAGTAGAGTAGAGTAGAGTGGAGTAGAGTACAGTAGGGTGTAGCAGAGTGTAGTAGAGTACAGTAGAGTGTAGCATAGTGTAGTAGAGTGTAGTAGAGTACAGTAGAGTGAAGTAGAATACAGTAGATTAAAGTAGAGTACAGTAGAGTGTAGTAGAGTGGAGTAGAGTGCAGTATAGTACAGTAGAGTGTAGCAGAGTGTAGTAGAGTGTAGCAGAGGGTAGTAGAGTACAGTAGAGTGTAGATGAGTACAGTAGTGTAGAAGAGTACAGTAGAGCGCAGTAGAGTACAGTAGAGTACAGTAGAGTGAAGTAGAATACAGTAGATTAAAGTAGAGTACAGTAGAGTGTAGTAGAGTGGAGTAGAGTGCAGTATAGTACAGTAGAGTGTAGCAGAGTGTAGTAGAGTGTAGCAGAGGGTAGTAGAGTACAGTAGAGTGTAGATGAGTACAGTAGTGTAGAAGAGTACAGTAGAGTGAAGTAGAGTACAGTAGAGTGTAGTAGAGTACAGTAGAGTACAGTAGAGTGAAGTAGAGTACAGTATTGTAGAAGAGTACAGTAGAGTGAAGTAGAGTATAGTAGAGTGAAGTAGAGTACAGTAGAGTGAAGTAGAGTACAGTAGAGTGAAGTAGAGTACAGTAGAGTGAAGTAGAGTGAAGTAGAGTACAGTAGAGTGTAGTAGAGTACAGTAGAGTACAGTAGAGTGAAGTAGAGTGAAGTAGAGCGCAGTAGAGTGCAGTAGAGTGTAGAAGTGTAGAAGGGTCGAGTGGAGTAGAGTACAGTAGAGTACAGTAGAGTGAAGTAGAGTACAGTAGAGTACAGTAGAGCGCAGTAGAGTGAAGTATTGTAAAGTAGAGTACAGTAGAGTACAGTAGAGTGTAGTAGAGTACAGTAGAGTACAGTAGAGTGAAGTAGAGTACAGTAGTGTAGAAGAGTACAGTAGAGTGAAGTAGAGTACAGTAGAGTGAAGTAGAGTACAGTAGAGTACAGTAGAGTGTAGTAGAGTACAGTAGAGTACAGTAGAGTGTAACAGAGTGTAGTATAGTGTAACAGAGTGTAGTAGAGTACAGTAGAGTGTAGAAGAGTACAGTAGAGTAAAGTAGAGTACAGTGGAGTACAGTAGAGTACAGTAGAGTGAAGTAGAATTCAGTAGAGTGTAGTAGAATATAGTAAAGTGTAGAGGATTACAGTAGAGTACAGTAGAGTGTAGTAGAGTAGAGTAGAGTGGAGTAGAGTGCAGTAGGGTGTAGCAGAGTGTAGTAGAGTACAGTAGAGTGTAGCATAGTGTAGTAGAGTGTAGTAGAGTGTAGTAGAGTACAGTAGAGTACAGTAGAGCGCAGTAGAGTACAATAGAGTACAGTAGAGTGAAGTAGAATACAGTATATTAAAGTAGAGTACAGTAGAGTGTAGTAGAGTGGAGTAGAGTGCAGTATAGTACAGTAGAGTGTAGCAGAGTGTAGTAGAGTGTAGCAGAGGGTAGTAGAGTACAGTAGAGTGTAGATGAGTACAGTTGTGTAGAAGAGTACAGTAGAGTGAAGTAGAGTACAGTAGAGTAAAGTAGAGTACAGTAGAGTGTAGTAGAGAACAGTAGAGAACAGTAGAGTGAAGTAGAGTACAGTAGTGTAGAAGAGTACAGTAGAGTGAAGTAGAGTACAGTAGAGTGAAGTAGAGTACAGTAGAGTGAAGTAGAGTACAGTAGAGTGAAGTAGAGTACAGTAGAGTGTAGTAGAGTGTAGTAGAGTACAGTAGAGTACAGTAGAGTGAAGTAGAGTACAGTAGTGTAGAAGAGTACAGTAGAGTGAAGTAGAGTACAGTAGAGTGAAGTAGAGTACAGTAGAGTGAAGTAGAGTACAGTAGAGTGAAGTAGAGTACAGTAGAGTACAGTAGAGTGTAGTAGAGTACAGTAGAGTACAGTAGAGTGTAACAGAGTGTAGTAGAGTGTAACAGAGTGTAGTAGAGTACAGTAGAGTGTAGAAGAGTACAGTAGAGTAAAGTAGAGTACAGTGGAGTACAGTAGAGTACAGTAGAGTGAAGTAGAATTCAGTAGAGTGTAGTAGAATATAGTAAAGTGTAGAGGATTACAGTAGAGTACAGTAGAGTGTAGTAGAGTAGAGTAGAGTGGAGTAGAGTGCAGTAGGGTGTAGCAGAGTGTAGTAGAGTACAGTAGAGTGTAGCATAGTGTAGTAGAGTGTAGTAGAGTGTAGTAGAGTACAGTAGAGTACAGTAGAGTGAAGTAGAGTACAGTAGAGTGTAGTAGAGTACAGTAGAGTACAGTAGAGTGAAGTAGAGTACAGTAGTGTAGAAGAGTACAGTAGAGTGAAGTAGAGTACAGTAGAGTGAAGTAGAGTACAGTAGAGTGAAGTAGAGTACAGTAGAGTGAAGTAGAGTACAGTAGAGTGAAGTAGAGTGTAGTAGAGTACAGTAGAGTGAAGTAGAGTGAAGTAGAGCGCAGTATAGTGCAGTAGAGTGTAGAAGTGTAGAAGGGTCGAGTGGAGTAGAGTACAGTAGAGTACAGTAGAGTGAAGTAGAGTACAGTAGAGTACAGTAGAGCGCAGTAGAGTGAAGTATTGTAAAGTAGAGTACAGTAGAGCGCAGTAGAGTACAGTAGAGTACAGTAGAGTGAAGTAGAATACAGTAGATTAAAGTAGAGTACAGTAGAGTGTAGTAGAGTGGAGTAGAGTGCAGTATAGTACAGTAGAGTGTAGCAGAGTGTAGTAGAGTGTAGCAGAGGGTAGTAGAGTACAGTAGAGTGTAGATGAGTACAGTAGTGTAGAAGAGTACAGTAGATTGAAGTAGAGTACAGTAGAGTACAGTAGATTGAAGTAGAGTGAAGTAGAGTGGAGTAGAGTACAGTGGAGTACAGTAGAGTACAGTAGAGTGTAGTATAGTACAGTAGAGTGAAGTAGAGTGTGGTAGAGTGAAGTAGAGTAAAGTAGAGTACAGTGGAGTACAGTAGAGAACAGTAGAGTGAAGTAGAATACAGTAGAGTGTGGTAGAATATAGTAAAGTGTAGAGGATTACAGTAGAGTACAGTAGAGTGTAGTAGAGTGTAGTAGAGTGCAGTAGAGTACAGTAGAGTGAAGTAGAGTGAAGTAGAGTACAGTAGAGTGAAGTAGAGTACAGTAGAGTGAAGTAGAGTACAGTAGAGTGTAGTAGAGTACAGTAGAGTACAGTAGAGTGAAGTAGAGTACAGTAGTGTAGAAGAGTACAGTAGAGTGAAGTAGAGTACAGTAGAGTGAAGTAGAGTACAGTAGAGTACAGTAGAGTGAAGTAGAGTACAGTAGAGTGCAGTAGAGTACAGTAGAGTGTAGAAGTGTAGAAGTGTAGAAGGGTTGAGTACAGTAGAGTACAGTCGAGTGTAGTAAAGTATAGTAGAGTGGAGTAGAGTGCAGTAGAGTACAGTATAGTACAGTAGAGTGTAACAGAGTGTAGTAGAGTGTAACAGAGTGTAGTAGAGTACAGTAGAGTGTAGAAGAGTACAGTAGAGTAAAGTAGAGTACAGTGGAGTACAGTAGAGTGAAGTAGAATTCAGTAGAGTGTAGTAGAATATAGTAAAGTGTAGAGGATTACAGTAGAGTACAGTAGAGTGTAGTAGAGTAGAGTAGAGTGGAGTAGAGTGCAGTAGGGTGTAGCAGAGTGTAGTAGAGTACAGTAGAGTGTAGCATAGTGTAGTAGAGTGTAGTAGAGTGTAGTAGAGTACAGTAGAGTACAGTAGAGCGTAGTAGAGTACAGTAGAGTACAGTAGAGTGAAGTAGAATACAGTAGATTAAAGTAGAGTACAGTAGAGTGTAGTAGAGTGGAGTAGAGTGCAGTATAGTACAGTAGAGTGTAGCAGAGTGTAGTAGAGTGTAGCAGAGGGTAGTAGAGTACAGTAGAGTGTAGATGAGTACAGTAGTGTAGAAGAGTACAGTAGAGTGAAGTAGAGTACAGTAGAGTGAAGTAGAGTACAGTAGAGTGTAGTAGAGTACAGTAGAGTACAGTAGAGTGAAGTAGAGTACAGTAGTGTAGAAGAGTACAGTAGAGTGAAGTAGAGTACAGTAGAGTGAAGTAGAGTACAGTAGAGTGAAGTAGAGTACAGTAGAGTGAAGTAGAGTACAGTAGAGTGAAGTAGAGTGTAGTAGAGTACAGTAGAGTACAGTAGAGTGAAGTAGAGTGAAGTAGAGTGCAGTAGAGTGCAGTAGAGTGTAGAAGTGTAGAAGGGTCGAGTGGAGTAGAGTACAGTAGAGTACAGTAGAGTGAAGTAGAGTACAGTAGAGTACAGTAGAGCGCAGTAGAGTGAAGTATTGTAAAGTAGAGTACAGTAGAGCGCAGTAGAGTACAGTAGAGTACAGTAGAGTGAAGTAGAATACAGTAGATTAAAGTAGAGTACAGTAGAGTGTAGTAGAGTGGAGTAGAGTGCAGTATAGTACAGTAGAGTGTAGCAGAGTGTAGTAGAGTGTAGCAGAGGGTAGTAGAGTACAGTAGAGTGTAGATGAGTACAGTAGTGTAGAAGAGTACAGTAGAGTGAAGTAGAGTACAGTAGAGTACAGTAGAGTGAAGTAGAGTGAAGTAGAGTGGAGTAGAGTACAGTGGAGTACAGTAGAGTACAGTAGAGTGTAGTATAGTACAGTAGAGTGAAGTAGGGTGAAGTAGAGTGGAGTAGAGTACAGTGGAGTACAGTAGAGTACAGTAGAGTGTAGTATAGTACAGTAGAGTGAAGTAGAGTGTGGTAGAGTGAAGTAGAGTAAAGTAGAGTACAGTGGAGTACAGTAGAGTACAGTAGAGTGAAGTAGAATACAGTAGAGTGTGGTAGAATATAGTAAAGTGTAGAGGATTACAGTAGAGTACAGTAGAGTGTAGTAGAGTGTAGTAGAGTGCAGTAGAGTACAGTAGAGTGAAGTAGAGTGAAGTAGAGTACAGTAGAGTGAAGTAGAGTACAGTAGAGTGAAGTAGAGTACAGTAGAGAGTAGTAGAGTGCAGTAGAGTACAGTAGAGTGTAGAAGAGTACAGTAGAGTACAGTAGAGTACAGTAGAGTGAAGTAGAGTACAGTAGAGTGAAGTAGAGTGGAGTAGAGTGCAGTAGAGTACAGTAGAGTACAGTAGAGTACAGTAGAGTACAGTCGAGTACAGTAGGGTACAGTAGAGTGCAGTAGAGTACAGTAGAGTACAGTAGCGTGTTGTAGAGTGTAGTAGAGTACAGTAGAGTAGGGTAGAGTGTAGTAGAGTGGAGTAGAGTGTAGTAGAGTGTAGAAGAGTAAAGTACAGTAGAGTAGAGCCTGTTGTTCTTACCTGGGATAGGCTGTGACTAGGAGACAGTTCAACATGATGAAGGTCTACAGACCAGGCTGTGACTAGGAGACAGTTCAACATGATGAAGGCCTACAGGCCAGGCTGTGACTAGGGGACAGTTCAACATGATGAAGGCCTACAGGCCAGGCTGTGACTAGGAGACAGTTCAACATGATGAAGGTCTACAGACCAGGCTGTGACTAGGAGACAGTTCAACATGATGAAGGTCTACAGACCAGGCTGTGACTAGGAGACAGTTCAACATGATGAAGGTCTACAGACCAGGCTGTGACTAGGAGACAGTTCAACATGATGAAGGCCTACATGCTGTGACTAGGAGAGAGTTCAACATGATGAAGGCCTACAGGCTGTGACTAGGAGACAGTTCAACATGATGAAGGTCTACAGACCAGGCTGTGACTAGGAGACAGTTCAACATGATGAAGGCCTACAGGCCAGGCTGTGACTAGGAGACAGTTCAACATGATGAAGGTCTACAGACCAGGCTGTGACTAGGAGACTGTTCAACATGATGAAGGTCTACAGACCAGGCTGTGACTAGGAGACAGTTCAACATGATGAAGGCCTACAGGCTGTGACTAGGGGACAGTTCAACATGATGAAGGTCTACAGACCAGGCTGTGACTAGGAGACAGTTCAACATGATGAAGGTCTACAGGCCAGGCTGTGACTAGGAGACAGTTCAACATGATGAAGGCCTACAGACCAGGCTGTGAATAGGAGACAGTTCAACATGATGAAGGTCTACAGGCCAGGCTGTGACTAGGAGACAGTTCAACATGATGAAGGCCTACAGGCCAGGCTGTGACTAGGAGACAGTTCAACATGATGAAGGCCTACAGGCCAGGCTGTGACTAGGAGACAGTTCAACATGATGAAGGCCTACATGCTGTGACTAGGAGACAGTCAACATGATGAAGGCCTACAGGCTGTGACTAGGAGACAGTTCAACATGAAGAAGGCCTACATGCTGTGACTAGGAGACAGTCAACATGATGAAGGTCTACAGACCAGGCTGTGACTAGTAGACAGTTCAACATGATGAAGGCCTACAGACCAGGCTGTGACTAGGAGACAGTTCAACATGAAGAAGGCCTACATGCTGTGACTAGGAGACAGTCAACATGATGAAGGTCTACAGACCAGGCTGTGACTAGGAGACAGTTCAACATGATGAAGGTCTACAGACCAGGCTGTGACTAGGAGACAGTTCAACATGATGAAGGTCTACAGACCAGGCTGTGACTAGGAGACAGTTCAACATGATGAAGATATACAGACCAGGCTGTGACTAGGAGACAGTTCAACATGATGAAGGTCTACAGGCCAGGCTGTGACTAGGAGACAGTTCAACATGATGAAGGTCTACAGACCAGGCTGTGACTAGGAGACAGTTCAACATGATGAAGGTCTACAGACCAGGCTGTGACTAGGAGACAGTCAACATGATGAAGGTCTACAGACCAGGCTGTGACTAGGAGACAGTTCAACATGAAGAAGGCCTACAGGCCAGGCTGTGACTAGGAGACAGTTCAACATGATGAAGGCCTATGGACCAGGCTGTGACTAGGAGACAGTTCAACATGATGAAGGTCTACAGACCAGGCTGTGACTAGGAGACAGTTCAACATGATGAAGGCCTACAGGCCAGGCTGTGACTAGGAGACAGTTCAACATGATGAAGGTCTACATGCTGTGACTAGGAGACAGTTCAACATGATGAAGGCCTACAGGCCAGGCTGTGACTAGGAGACAGTTCAACATGATGAAGGCCTACATGCTGTGACTAGGAGACAGTTCAACATGATGAAGGCCTACAGGCCAGGCTGTGACTAGGAGACAGTTCAACATGATGAAGGCCTACATGCTGTGACTAGGAGACAGTTCAACATGATGAAGGCCTACAGGCCAGGCTGTGACTAGGAGACAGTTCAACATGATGAAGGCCTTCCTGCCAGACCCCAATCTATCATTGCCGTCTCCTTCGTCTGTCTCTAGGTTTCTTCAGATTGCTTAGCAGTTTTATTGACAGAGGGACATTGGGATGTTTATATCTGTTCAGCCTGCATATAGGCACCCTGTTCATTGGGATGTTTATATCTGTTCAGCCTGCATATAGGCACCCTGTAACCCTGCATATAGGCACCCTGTAACCCTGCATATAGGCACCCTGTAACCCTGCATATAGGCACCCTGTAACGCCTCCTCGATGGCAACAGCTGGAACTCTGTGTTCAGTGCATGGGTGGGGTCCTGTATGAACCTTCTGGCCTGTCTGTTGATGGTCTCCTGGAAAATGTCCTAGAGAGAGGAGGGAAGTGTCATGCCTATAATCTTCTCTGCTGTCTTGGTCAGTCTCAAGATTATGTAACAACGATCTGCACTGTCAAGTTACCAAACCATGTGTTCTGCCAGGTTACCAAACCATGTGACAATGCCGTAGCGTTAGATTGACTCAATGGTGGATCTGTAGAAGAGGAGCATGATCTTCTGGTTGACACCATAGACCCTGAGTCCACACAGGAAGTACAAGCACTGTTGGATGTGAGCACACTCTCTATGTTGGTGGCCAGCAAAGCCCACTGTCAATGTTGACCCCCAGGTACTGTATGAGTTCACCTGTTCTCTATGTGTACCTCTATAGGTCTGTGGTCCTCAATGGATTTAGGGTCAAGGATCTTCTCCTCTGTTGTTTTCACATTTAGTTGTAGGTAATGTTCATCACACCATCTGACCAACCCTTCAATCTCTGCCCTGTAGCCGTGGTGACAGAGCCCTTATTTAACAGCCTGAGCAAGGACTGCGGTGTTGTCCGAGAACTTAACCATGTATCTGTTGGGGTGATAAAGTTGTTTTTATACAGCGTGAAGAGGATAGGGGAACTCACGCAGCCCTAGGGCGCCCCAATGCTGCTGGTCAGGGCATCAGAGAGCGTAGAGTTAACTCTGACCTTCTGCATCCTGTTGGTAAGGAAGGAGTGGTACCACCTTCGTGTGGATGGGTGCATGCCTTCATCTGTTTCAGCTTGTCCAGTAGGATATGCACTTGGATTGTATAAAAGGGGGAGCTGAAGTCAATGAAAGTGAGTGAGCCTTGCGTATGCTACTTGGCTTTCAAGGGGTTTTAAGATAAGCTGCACTACTGTACTACTAGCGTTATCCATTACCCTCTTCTCCTGTATGCAAACTGATAGGGATCTACAGACTGTTGGACATTGGTGAGGAGGTTTCCACTCTGGATGTGAGAGTGATTGGTCTAAAGTCATTATTCACTACAGGGCATGGATTCTTGGGGACTAGAGTGATAATTCATTTCTTCCACAGCAGGGGGACAGTGTGTGTGTCTCCATTTCTTCCACAGCAGGGGGACGGTGTGTGTGTCTCATTTCTTCTACAGCAGGGGGACGGTGTGTGTGTCTCATTTCTTCCACAGCAGGGGGACGGTGTGTGTGTCAACAGAGAGTTGACAGAGAGGATGCCAGGCTGGTGTTAGCTCCTCCTCCATAACTTCTGATATTCCATCAGGTCCTGTTATTGTGCACGCTCTTCAAAACCCTTGTGACAACACTTGGTTGAATTTGTATTTTATCAGAATCAGAATCACACCACTGTATAGGGAATAGGGTGCAATTTAGGACGTAGCACAGGATTAATGGCCATGTAGTCTTATAATCTCCACCTGGTACAGCCAGAAGGGGACTGGCCACCCCTCAGAGCCTGGTTCCTCTCTACCTGGCACAGCCAGAAGGGGACTGGCCACCCCTCAGAGCCTGGTTCCTCTCTAGGTTTCTTCCTAGGTTCCTGCCTTTCTAGGGAGTTTTTCCTAGCCACGTGCTTCTACATCTGCATTGTTTGCTTTTGGGGGTTTTAGGCTGGGTTTCTGTATAAGCACTTTGTGACATCTGTAAAAACGTAAAAAGGCCTTTATAAATACATGTGATTTGATCTTATTTGATTTGGTTAGCATATGTTCTGCAACCTGCCAGCCAGACAGATGGCTGGGTAACTGTTTTAGCAGTACATCTGAGTTCTATGAAATTCTGACAGGGACAGGAATAACTCATGAGCTGGTAGCTGAGATATGATGCCGGCTATGTGTTGGTAAATGTGCTATTGGGCTGTGTGTTGTGTTGCTATGGTGTGGTGTGTTGTGTTGCTATGGGGCGGTGTGTTGTGTTGCTATGGGGCTGTGTGTTGTGTTGCTATGGGGCTAGGTATTGTGTTGCTATGGGGCGCTGTGTTGTATCGCTATGGGGCTAGGTATTGTGTTGCTATGGGGCGCTGCGTTGTATTGCTATGGGGCGGTGTGTTGTGCTGCTATGGGGCTGTGTGTTTTGTTGCTATGGGGCTGTGTTTTGTGTTGCTATGGGGCTTTGTGTTGTGTTGCTTTGAGGCTTTGGGTTGTGTTGCTATGGGGCAGTGTGTTGTGTTGCTATGGGGCAGTGTGTTGTGTTGCTATGTGGCGGTGTGTGGTGTTGCTATGGAGCTGTGTGTTGTGTTGCTATGGGGCTGTGTGTTTTGTTGCTATGGGGCTGTGTTTTGTGTTGCTATGGGGCTTTGTGTTGTGTTGCTTTGAGGCTTTAGGTTGTGTTGCTATGGGGCAGTGTGTTGTGTTGCTATGGGGCAGTGTGTTGTGTTGCTATGTGGCGGTGTGTGGTGTTGCTATGGGGCTGTGTGTTGTGTTGCTATGGGGTGGTGTGTTGTGTTGCTATGGGGCTGTGTGTTGTGTTGCTATGGGGCTGTGTGTTGTGTTGCTATGGGGCGGTGTAACCCAGTTGAACTGATGCTGTGGCAACCCGGGGGCCAGCAGGGAGCTACAAAGGAAGGAGCAGGACCTTGGTCAGCTCTACAGGGCTAAAGAGGTTAAGGTGAGTCAGCACCATGGACAGCTCTACAGGGCTAGAGAGGTTAAGGTGGGTCAGCACCATGGACAGCTCTACAGGTCTAGAGAGGTTAAGGTGGGTCAGCACCATGGACAGCTCTACAGGGCTAGAGAGGTTAAGGTGGGTCAGCACCATGGACAGCTCTACAGGGCTAGAGAGGTTAAGGTGGGTCAGCACCATGGACAGCTCTACAGGGCTAGAGAGGTTAAGGTGGGTCAGCACCATGGACAGCTCTACAGGGCTAGAGAGGTTAAGGTGGGTCAGCACCATGGACAGCTCTACAGGGCTAGAGAGGTTAAGGTGAGTCAGCACCATGGACAGCTCTACAGGGCTAGAGAGGTTAAGGTGAGTCAGCACCATGGACAGCTCTACAGGGCTAGAGAGGTTAAGGTGGGTCAGCACCATGGACAGCTCTACAGGGCTAGAGAGGTTAAGGTGAGTCAGCACCATGGACAGCTCTACAGGGCTAGAGAGGTTAAGGTGGGTCAGCACCATGGACAGCTCTACAGGCACCAACTGGGGCTGGTGATTCAACACCAATACTACCCAGTCCAGGTGCTGCAACCAATTCAAATTAAATCAAATCAAATTGTATTTGTCACATGCGCAGAATACAACAGGTGTAGACCTTACAATGAAATGCTTACTTACAAGACCTTAACCAACAATACAGTTTTAAGAAAGAATACCAAAAAAAATAAAACAAAAAAATACAACATAAAATAATATGAAATAAAAGTAACAAATAATTAAAGAGCCGTAGTAAAAATAACAATAGCGAGGATATATACAGGGGGTACCGGTACCGAGTCAATGTGCGGGAGCACCGGTTAGTCGAGGTAATTGAGGTGTACCGTCCCCTGTAGCTCAGTTGGTAGAGCATGGCGCTTGCAACGCCAGGGTTGTGGGTTCGTTTCCCACGGAGGGCCAGTATGAAAATGTATGCACTCACTTAACTGTAAGTCACTCTGGATAAGAGCGTCTGCTAAATGACTAAAATGTAATATGTACATGTAGCTAGAGTTATTAAAGTGACTATGCATAGATAATAAACAGAGAGTACCAGCAGCGTAAAAGAGAGGAGGGGGGGCAGCAATGCAAATAGTCCGGGTAGCCATTTGATTAGATGTTCAGGAGTCTTATGGCTTGGGGGTAGAAGCTGTTTAGAGGCCTCTTGGACCTAGACTTGGCGCTCCGGTACCGCTTGCCATGCGGTAGCAGAGAGAACAGTCTATGACTAGGGTGGCTGGAGTCTTTGACAATTTTTATTGCCTTCCTCTGACACCGCCTGGTATAGAGGTCCTGGATGGCAGGAAGCTTGGCCCCGGTGATGTACTGGGCCGTACGCACTACCCTCTGTAGTGCCTTGCGGTCGGAAGCCGAACAGTTGCCATACCAGGCTGTGATGCAACCAGTCAGGATGCTCTCGATGGTGCAGCTGTAGAACCTTTTGAGGATCTGAGGACCCATGCCAAATCTTTTCAGTCTCCTTAGGGGGAATAGGTTTTGTCGTGCCATCTTCACGACTGTCTTGGTGTGCTTGGACCATGTTAGTTTGTTGGTGATGTGGGCACCAAGGAACTTGAAGCTCTCAACCTGCTCCACTACAGCCCCTTCGATGAGAATGGGGGCGTGCTCGGTCCTCTTCTTTTTCCTGTAGTCCACAATCATCTCCTTTGTCTTGATCATGTTGAGGGAGAGGTTGTTGTCCTGGCACCACATGGCCAGGTCTCTGACCTCCTCCCTATAGGCTGTCTCATCATTGTTGGTGATCAGGCCTACCACTGTTGTGTCATCAGCAAATTGAATGATGGTGTTGGAGTCGTGCCTGGCCATGCAGTTATGAGTGAACAGGGAGTACAGGAGGGCACTGAGCACACACCCCCTGTGTGAAGGATCAGCGTGGCAGATCTGTTGTTACCTACCCTTTCCACCTGGTGGCGGCCCGTCAGGAAGTCCAGGATCCAGTTGCAGAGGGAGGTGTTTAGTTCCAGGGTCCTTAGCTTAGTGATGAGCTTTGATGGCACTATGGTGTTGAACGCTGAGCTGTAGTCAACGAGTAGCATTCTCACATAGGTGTTCCTTTTGTCCATGTATCTCCTTTTTTTTCTACTGTGAATGACTGGGATTAGGGCCCTGTCGGGTGTCTGGAGCAAATCCCTCTTGTCCGACTCATTAAAGAAAAATTATTCGTCCAGTTCAAGGTGAGTAATCGCTGTTTTGATGTCCAGAAGCTCTTTTCCATCATAAGAGACGGTAGCAGCAACGTTATTTACAAAATAAGTTACAAACAATGCGAAAAAACACACAAAATACCACGGTTGTTTAAGAGTCCATAAAACGGCAACCATCCCCTCTGACGCCATTGGTCCCACCTGTCCGTCGTTTCCCCAAATGGGTATAAGTAGAGGTGCAGTCACTGGGGCGCTTGAGCAGATAGGCAGAGGGTACGCCTAGATGAATAGAGGGGATGAGTGATCTTTCCTTTCCACATTTTGCGGTCAGAAATTATCTGTTTTATCGATTTGTCAAAGTGGGAGACGAAATGATAGAACAACTCTTGGTGCCCAAATGTTACATCTCCAAAGTCCTATACCTAGCACACACATTTGCTTGGAGCACACCTTGGAGTGGAGAAAACATATGATCGGATCCTGGCTCAGTTCTACGGGCTGTTCAGGATTACTGCTGGAAGTGTAAGGTACGCCAGAAAACAGCCCCAAAGGTAACCTATCAAAATCTCTTAATCCCTTTACCAATAATCAAGAGGATAGCCATGGACATAGTGGGACCTCTGCCCAAGTCCAAGCGAGGACATAGGTACATCTTGGTAATCATGGACTATGCCACCTTCTACCCTGAGGCCATCCCACTACGTGCCACCAGCGCCCGTGCTGTGGCACGGGAACTGTTCCTTCTCTTCAGTCGGGTGGGGATTGCAGAATTCCTGACCGATCAAGGATCGTGCTTCATATCCCGGGTAATGAAATAAATGTGCAGGATGTTAAATGTGAGCCAAATCTGTACTTCTGTGTACCATCCCCAAACCGATGGGCTTGTGGAACAATTTAACAAAACCCTGAAGCAAACGTTAAGGAGAGCCATTGACGCAGAAGGAAGCAATTGGGACCAGCTAATACCTTTTGTTCTGTTCTCCATCATAGAGGTCCCACAGACATCCACAGGATTCTCACCCTTCGAGCTCCTGTACGGCAGACGGCCCCGGGGCATGCTGGACCTGGCAAAGGAGGCCTGGGAGAAACAACCCTCCCCTCACCGGTCAGTTATTGAATACGTGGAGGAGATG
Source organism: Coregonus clupeaformis (assembly GCF_020615455.1). NCBI lineage: Eukaryota > Metazoa > Chordata > Actinopteri > Salmoniformes > Salmonidae > Coregonus > Coregonus clupeaformis. Next base: position 229,798 of record NW_025533899.1, on the reverse strand, counting down.
CGGCACCGCATGGTGAGAGTCTGGCCTCTGATGTGGGAACACATGCTCCAGGCTCAGCAGGCCCACGCCCGGGTCTACAACAGGGGGCCCGACTCCGCAAATTCACTCCAGGAGAACTGGTCTTAGCACTCATCCCCACCTCCGACTGCAAATTCCTGGCCAAGTGGCGAACTACAAAGTAAAGCAACTAGGGAGATGCAAACCTACATAGTTATATCACGTGAACCTGCTAAAGCAGTGAGATGCCCCTCCCCGCGAGAGAGTGACAGCTCTATCTGGTGTACCCCCCTCCCCAAGGCTCCCAGAGGTGCCGCTGGGTCCCCAGCTTGGCCCCAGCCAACGACAGGATCTCCAGGAGCTGATCAGCCAACACCCAGATGTTTTCTCAGAGATACCGGGAAGAACCACAGTAGCCCAGCACCACATCGTCACGGAACCTGGAAAGAAGGTGAGATTAAGGCCATACCAGAGGCTAAGAGACCATCTGAGAGGAGGTGAGGAAGATGTTAGAACTAGACATCATTGAAGAATCCCACAGTTCTTGGGCTCCATTGTACCCGATGGTAGCACTCGGTAACTACTTCCAGAAGTTAAATGAGATTTAAAAGTGTGATGCTTACCCCATGCCCAGAGTAGACAAACTAATCAAGAGATTAGGGCCTGCCCGCTTTATCTCCACATTAGATATGACCAAGGAGTACTGGCAGGTACCCCTGACGGAAGCCGACAAAGAAAAAATGATCTTCTCCACCCCAGAGGGACTATTCCACTATCTGGTCCTTCCGTTCGGGGTGCATGGAGCTCCGGTCCCCTTCCAACGCATGAGTATGCAGCAGCCTACCTGGATAACAGGTCATTCATAGTTCAGAATGGACCTCCCATCTAACACGGCTGGGTCCTACGAGAGGCCGGCCTGGTGGCCAACCCCAGAAATTGCAGGCTTGGCCTAGAGGAGGCTGAATATCTGGGCTACAGGATTGGCCAGGGGTCCGTCAAACCTCAGCAGCGAAAGGTGGAGGCTATTTCAAACTGGCCTAAGCCCACCACAAAGAAGCAGGTAAAAACTTTCCTTGGGTTGGTGGGGTATTATCAACAGTTTATTCCCCAGTTTGCCATGACTGCTCCCCCTCTCCATGACATTACCAGACTACGCCTGCCCCAACACGTCACTTGGACAAAAGAGGCAGACCGTGCTTTCTCCACCCTGCAGCTTTCTCTACCCTGCAGCAGGCTCTGTATGTGGAACTGGTACTCGTCAACATACTGCTGCCTCAGAGGTGGGCCATGGTGCTGTGCTGTCTCAGATTTGAGGGGGCGAGGAGCATCCCGTGACATACATCAACCGTAAATGACTCAAACATGAGAACAATTATTTGTCTGGCTATAAAATGGGCCTTAATGAAGCTCGAGTATTATGTACTGGGGAGTAAATGTACCTTAGTGACAGATAATACCCCCCTCAAATGGATGGCCACGGCCAAAGATAGCAATGCCCGGGTCACTAGATGGTTTTTGGAGTTGCAAGCCTTTAACTTTATCGTGGAGCACTGGTCCGGGAAATCCCATGGGAATGCCGATGCCCTGTCCAGGAGGGATGCATGCTGTTTGAGCTACAAAGGAAGGAGCAGGACCTTGGTCAGCTCCAGAGGGCTAGAGAGGCCAAGGTGAGTCAGCACCATGGACAGCTCTACAGGCACCAACTGGGGCTGGTGATTCAACACCAATACTACCCAGTCCAGGTGCTGCAACCACCTGGAATTGGTCCCACCTGTCCCTGGTTACCCCAAATGGGTATAAGTAGAGGTGCAGTCACTGGGGGCGCAAGAACAGACAGGCAGAGGGTACGCTTAGACCTCAGAAGAACCGGACTGAGTATGATAAGCACCTCGATCCGACGACAAAGAAGATACTAGGCAATGTTTGACTCACCTGTCTCTCTCTCTTCCTGTTCTTTGACCCAAAGGAAGAGGACCCATTCCCGGGCAGCATGCCACCTGACGCAAGTTGAGAGCAAGTACTGAAACCAGGACTCATCGCTCTCTCTTTCTCTCTCTCTTTTGTTTTGTTCATTAACACAGGAGGTCTGAGGAGCCTCCACGTCGGACACAGAGTGACCCACCAGTGACCTGAGAGGCTTTTCAGTTGTATTTCTCCTCTCCCTGTTCCCCCCAACCTTTATTAAAGAACAACTTTGGTTTGAGCACCACAAAACGGTCTTCCGCTGTCTTATTTTATTGTGAGTTTTACCTCTGACTACCCTGGGCTGCCACAATGCCCACATATAATGTAGCCAAGATGAACTGATGCCCACATATAATGTAGCCAAGTTGAACTGATTTATGCCTACATATGATGTATTCCAGTTGAACTAAGACATGTTTTTAAAGTCTTCACCCAGTGTCAGGTGAAACCAAGCTAGCTGATGGTAATAGTGATTCACCTGCTCTCTGTGGTCATTACAAACATTATATAAACATGATCCAAATTATAAACATTAAGGACATTATTAACATTAAGGACATTCTAAACATTAAGGGGGAATTTACATTAGTGTCTGTGTGGAACAGAGCTGAGTGGAGAAGGCTCTGCGTCCCAAATCGCACCCTATTCCCTATGGGCTCTGGTCTAAAGTAGTGCACTACGTAGGGAATAGGGTGCCATTCTCTGGTCTAAAGTAGTGCACTACGTAGGGAATAGGGTGCCATTCTCTGGTCTAAAGTAGTGCACTACGTAGGGAATAGGGTGCCATTTGGGACACACACCTGGTCTGACTGATGGAGTAATAAAATGTTCTTCTGTATACAGAATGTGTTTCATCACTCTGAGCTGGTTAAAAGCTATTCCATCCATCTTCACTCACAGAGGAAGAAACGAGTGTGATGACTTCTAAATAGAGGAAGAGAGAGAGGAGAGAGAGGAGAGAGGGGGAGAGCGAGTAAGAGAAGGAGAGAAAGCCTGGAAGGACAGCCAAGCTTGAGGGTCAGTATCTTCAGCCCTACATCACATACATTGGCTTGCGAAACTATTCACCCCCCATGGCATTTTTCCTATTTTGTTGCCTTACAACCTGGAATTAAAATTGATTTTTTTGGGGGGTTTGTATCATTTGATTTACACAACATACCTACCACTTTGAAGATGCAAAATATTTTTTATTGTGAAACAAACAAGAAATAACACCAAAAAAACCAGAAAACTTGAGCGGGCATAACTATTCACCCCCCCAAAGTCAATACTTTGTAGAACAACCTTTTGCAGCAATTACAACTGCAAGTCTCTTGGGGTATGTCTCTATAAGCTTGGCACATCCAGCCACTGGTCCAGCTCCTTCAAGTTGGATGGGTTCCGCTGGTGTAACAATCTTTAAGTCATACCACAGATTCTCAATTGGATTGAGGTCTGGGCTTTGACTAGGCCATTCCAAGACATTTACATGTTTCACCTTAAACACTTGAGTGTTGCTTTAGCAGTATGCTTAGGGTCATTGTCCTGCTGGAAGGTGAACCTCCGTCCCAGTCTAAAATTTCTGGAAGTCTGAAACATGTTTCCCTAAAAAATTCCCTGTATTTAGCACCATCCATCATTCCTTCAATTCTGACCAGTTTTTCAGTCCCTGCCGATGAAAAACATCCCCACAGCATGATGCTGCCACCACCATGCTTCACTGTGGGGATGGTGTTCTCGGGGTGATGAGAGGTGTTGGGTTTGCGCCATAATTAGCGTCTTCCTTGATTTTTTAGTCATTTAGCATACGCTCTTATCCAGAGCGACTTACAGGAGCAATTAGGGTTAAGTGCCTTGCTCAAGGGCACATCAACCGATTTTTCACCTAGTCGGCTCGGGGATTAGAACCAGCGACCTTTCGGCTACTGCCACAACGCTCTTAACCATTAAGCTACCTGCCGCCCATATGTTTGGGGAGTCTCCCACATGCCTTTTGGCAAACACCAAACGTGTTTGCTTATTTTTTTTCTTTAAGCAATGGCTTTTTTCTGGCCACTCTTCCGTAAAGCCCAGCTCTGTGGAGTGTACAGCTTAAAGTGGTCCTATGGACAGATACTCCAATCTCCGCTGTGGAGCTTTGCAGCTCCTTCAGGGTTATCTTTCGTATCTTTATTGCCTCTCTGATTAATGCCCTCCTTGCCTGGTCCGTGAGATTCGGTGGGCGGGATGTTCAAAGTTTCAGATTTTTTTTTATAACCCAACCCTGATCTGTACTTCTCCACAACTTTGTCCCTGACCTGTTTAGAGAGCTCCTTGGTCTTCATGGTGCCGCTTGCTTGGTGGTGGCCCTTGCTTAGTGGTGTTGCAGACTCTGGGGCCTTTCAGAGGTGTATATATACTGAGATCATGTGACACTTAGATTGCACACAGGTGGACTTTATTTAACTAATTATGTGACTTCTGAAGGTAATTGGTTGCACCCAGATATTATTTAGGGGCTTCATAGCAAAGGGTGTGAATACATATGAATACATGGTCCTCTGTAGCTCAATTGGTAGAGCATGGCACTTGTAACGCCAGGGTAGTGGGTTTGATCCCTGGGACCACCCATACGTAAAAATGTATGCACACATGACTGTAAGTCGCTTTGGATAAAAGCGTCTGCTAAATGGCCCTAACCCTAACCCTAACCCTAACCCTTTGGATAAAAGCGTCTGCTAAATGGCATATTATTATATTATTACATATGCACGCACCACTTTTCCGTTATTTTTTTCATTTCACGTCACCAATTTGGAATATTTTGTGTATGTCCATTATATGAAATCCAAATAAAAATCCATTCAAATTACAGGTTGTAATGCAACAAAATAGGAAAAATGCTAAGGGGGATGAATACTTTTGCAAGGCATACACCAACTGACACTCACAACTGCCTGGTTGACTTACTGAAAGCTAGCTAAAATGATTTTTATTGTATTGTTCCCCATATTATGCCTGTATCTGATAAGCTACCCATGCAATGGATGAGAATAGCCCATATTAACATACAGTGAGCTCCAAAAGTGTTGGGACAGTGACACATTTTTTGTTGTTTTGGCTCTGTACTCCAGCACTTTGGATTTGAAATTGATTATTTTGTGCCCAATAGAAATTAATGGTAAATAATGTATTGTGTCATTTTGGAGTCATTTTTATTGTAAATAAGAATATAATATCTTTCTAAACACTTCTACATGAATGTGGATGCTACCATGATTACGGATAATCCTGAATGAATAGACCCACATATCATGCCCCTCTAAAAATGCTAACCTTCCCTGTTATTGTAATAGTAATGGTGAGATGTTAGCATGTCTTGAGGGTATGATATTTGTGCTTCTAACTTTCTCACATATTTTTGCTGTAATTTCTAAACAATTCACCTGATATGGATGAAAATACCCTCAAATTAAAGCTGACAGTCTGCACTTTAACATCATAGTCATTGTATCATTTCAACAGTCAGTATCTAAATAATGTGTGAAATGCTTGATAGTGTATGTATGTGATGTAAACAGAGAGGTCTACTTTCTTGGGGACCTGAATATTGACTCGTTTTCATCAAACTGTCTGCTCAAGAGGAAGCTTCTCACTGTAACCAGTGCCTGTAATCTGGTTCAGGTTATTAATCAACCTACCAGGATGTTTACAAACATTACTGGAACAAGACTATTCACACGTATTGATAAAATCTTTACTAATACTGTAGAACTTTGTTCTAAAGCTGTATCCGTACCCATTGGATGCAGTGATCACAATATAGTGGCTATATCCAGGAAAGCCAAAGTTCCAACAGCTGGGCCTAAAATAGTGTATAAGAGATCATACAAATGATTTTGCTGTGACTCTTATGTGGATGATGTAAAAAATATTTGTTGGTTTGATGTGATTAATAAGGAGCATCCAGACGCTGCAATTGATGAATTTATGAAATTGCTTCTTCCAATTATTGATAAAGATGCACCTGTTAAGAAACTGACTGTTAGAACTGTTAAGGCTCCATGGATTGATGAGGAATTGAAAAACTGTATGGTTGAAAGAGACGGGGCAAAAGGAGTGGCTAATATGTCTGGCTGCACATCTGACTGGCTGACTTACTGCAAATTGAGAAATTATGTGACTAAACTTAACAAAAAGAAGAAGAAACTGTATTATGAAGCCAAGATAAATGATATAAAGAATGATGGAAATAACTACTTTGGAGTACTTTAAATGAAATTATGGGCAGAAAGACAAATTCAACTCCATCTTTCATCGAATCAGATGGGCTTATTCATCACAAAACCATTTGATGTTGCCAATTATTTGAATGATTACTTCATTGGCAAAGTGGCAAACTTAGGCAGGAATGCCAACTACGAACAATAAGCAATCATACTCGTGCATAAAAAAACAAATAATGAAAGAAAAGCATTGCAGGTTTGAATTTTGTAAAGTTATCGATCAATAATGACAAACCTCCTGGCATTGACAACTTAGATGCAAAGCTACTGAGGATGGTAGCTGACTCTATAGCCACTCCTATTTGTCATATCTTTAATCTGAGCATAGAGGAAAGTCTTTGTCTGGAGGGTAGCCAAAGTAATTCCGCTACCCAAGCCAAAGTAATTCCGCTACCCAAGCCAAAGTAATTCTGCTACCCAAGAATGGTAAAGCGGACTTTACTGGTTCTAACAGCAGACCTATCAGCTTGCTGCCAGCTCTTAGCAAACTGTAGGACAAAATTGTGTTTGACCAAATATAATGTTATATTCTCTGTAAACAAATTAACAACAGACTTTCAGCATGCTTATAGGGAAGGCCACTCAACATGTACTGCACTGACACAAATTACTGATGATTGGTTGAAAGAAATTGATAATGAGAAGATTGTGGGAGCTGTACTGTTAGATTTCAGTGCAGCCTGATATTATTGACCTGTTGAAAAAACGTATGTTTTATGGCTTTTCAACCTCTGCCATATCGTGGATTCAGAGCTATCTGTCTAATAGAACACAAAGGGTTTTCTTTAATGGAAGCTTCTCTCATGTCAAACATGTAAAGTGTGGTGTACCGCAGGGCAGCTCTCTAGGCCCTCTACTCTTTTCTATTTTTACCAATGACCTGCCACTGGCATTAAACAAAGCATGTGTGTCCATGTATGCTGATGATTCAACCATATATGCATCAGCAACCACAGCTAGTCACTGAAACCCTAAACAAAGAGTTGCAGTCCGTTATAGAATGGGGTTGCCAGCAATAAACTGGTCCTGAAAATTTCTAAAACTAAGAGCATTGTATTTGGTACAAATCATTCCATAAGTTCTAGACCTCAGCTGAATCCGCTAATGAATGGTGTGGCTGTTGAGCAAGTTGAGGAGACTAAAATACTTGGCGTTACCTTAAATTGTAAACTGTCATGGTCAAAACAGATAGATTCAATGGTTGTAAAGATGGGGAGAAGTATGTCCGTAATAAAGAGATGCTCTGCTTTTTTGACACCTCACTCCAAAAAGCAAGTCCTGCAGGCTCTAGTTTTGTCTTATCTTGATTATTGTCCAGTCATATGGCCAAGTGCTGCAAAGGAAAGACCTAGTTAAGCTGCAGCTGGCCCAGAACAGAGCAGCACGTCTTTCTCTTCATTGTAATCAGAGGGCTAGTATTAATACTATGCATGCCAGTCTCTCTTGGCTAAGAGATGAGGAAAGACTTACTCCGTCACTTCTTGTTTTTATAAAAAACATTAATGTATTGGAAATTCCAAATTGTTTGTATAGTCAACTTACACACAGCACTGACACACACACTTACCCCACCAAATATGCCACCATGGGTCTTTTCACAGTCCCCAGGTCCAGAACAAGTTTAAGGAAACGTACAGTATTATACAGAGCCATGGTTGCATGAAACTCCTTTCCATCTCATATTGCGCAAGTGAACAGCAAAACTGGTTTCAAAAAACAAATAAAGCAACATCTCACGGCACAACGCTTCTCCCCCATGTGACCTACTTGTTGTGTGTATGTACTGACATGTATGTGGAACTGATAGATGCACACACACTACATGTTAATATTTTTAAATGTATGTAAATTGTAAAGTATTTTGTCTCTAACGCCTTTTTCGTTATGTGTCGGCCATTGGCGTCAGCTAATGTGGATCCTAATAAAATAAAATAGAAATCTAGTAAAGTGGATAAACTCAGAAGTGAAATAACAACATTGAACCGTGAACCATCACATTTTTCTATCAAAGATCTAATAATGAAAGAGAAGGATTAATGTTTTGAATTTGGTCAAGCTAGTGTGGGAGAGGTGGGAAAACTATTGTTATCTAGCAATAATGATGTCACCAGGTATAGACAACCTTGATGGGAAACTATCAAGAATGGTAGCAGACTGTATTGCCACCCCTATTTGCTATGTCTTTAACCAAAGCCTAAAGGAGTGTGTGTGTCCACAGGTGTGGAAGGAAGCTAAAGTAATTCCACTGCTTAAAAATAGTAAAGCACCCTTTGTTGGTTCTAACAGCCGCCCGATCAGTTTGCTGCCTGTTCTTAGTAAACTGATGGAGAGTACTGATTGTATTGTGTTTGGCCAAATACAACTCAATTTTTCAAAACAAGCTAACTACTGACTTTCAGCTTGCATAGAGAGAAGGACATTCAACTTGTACTGCACTGACTCAGATGACAGATTATTGGTTAAAATAAATGGATAATAAGATGATAGTTGGAGCTGTATTGTTATATTTCAGAGCAGCCTTTGATGTTACTGCTAATAAATAGTTATTAAAGAAACTAACTTGGCTTTACAAAACCTGCCATCACATGGTTGGAGAGTTATTTATTCAATAGAACCGAGAAAGTGTTCTTCAGAAACGTCTCTAATATCAGAAATGTACAATATGGCATCCCTCAGGGCAGTGGCCTTGGGCCGTTACTCTTCTCTATTTTTAGAAATTATTTGCCACTGGTCTTATACGCAGCAAGAATGACTATGTATGCGGATGGTTCCACACTCTACATGTCAGTCCCCAAAGCCAGTGAGCTCACTGAAATTCTAGCTGCGTGCGGCGATACATTCAGTTTGACCCATCCGAGTTGTTCCCCCTTTTGACAATATTTGTTTACAGGTTATGCTCTAACTCTGCTCCTGTTTATTCAATCTGTTCAGGGTCACCTGTAGCTCTACAGATATCAATATGAATAGAGTACATGGTCCCCTTCATATCCTAAAAGGGAAGTCTGCACTTTACAATCAACAATTGAATAGCATCACTGTAGTCTCTAGGCCGTTCCGAGTTCAACGAGGTGCCCCACTTGACCGTAGCTCGCTTGGGCTGACCACAGTGACTGTGCAAATAACTAGGCCCGGAATGAAGCCTGACCTAAATTTGAGGTGCTTTTGGGTGAGAGCATAAGAACCGTTGAGGCTAGAAACACAATTCAACCACAGGAACGCTCCTAAGGTCATCCCGATCTGTGCAAGCATACCCTTGACCATGTGGAATTAACCCTTAACAGTGAAAACAGGGTGCATTTATTCAAACTCATTTTCCATAGAAATACATTGCCTGCTGCCCTAACTTCAACTTGATGCCTATGTGGGTTTTGATTGCCATATCAAACTGTCTTCTTTGACAACCCATCAGGCCACTATAAGGATTACCTGTATTGATTTTAAGCATCCTGTGATAACCAGAAGATCTCTGTGATTTACATTGGGTCACCAGGTGCATGTTGTTAAAAATGTCTTTAAATGATCAGTGGTGCCCCCTTGTGGCCAAAACCGGTTGGGGTGTGTGTGGCATCACTCTGGGGTCTTCCCCAACCCGACCATGGACCCCTAGCCCACCCAGGTGGGCCCCTGGAGCCATCCCCCTCCTTGTACTCCTGGTAACCCGTCCGGTCACCCTGTGCACGGGTGCAATGAGTGAAAAGGGGGCACTTAGTCGTTTTTTTGACCATTTTTCAGATTTTTCACACAAAAAAATATATACTTCCATAGGGGTTAGAGGTCCCAAATTTGGACTGGTACCCTCTCTTGTGAATGGCTACAGTTACCCATGGGCGAGTTATGAACTAAACGGGAAGTATGAACTGCCATATCAGTGCCAATATTTCATATGGGCATTTATAATCACGAATTGGACATGCTGAAATCAACACCAATGAGCAAGGGAGAGGATCCACTATCATTTGTTGGCCAGCCCGAGTTCAATCATCTTGAGAATTGGGCATTTCAGCTTTGTAAGAGCATATTACAGCATGTCCAATTCGTGATTATAAATGCCCATTGTAAGATATTGCTAATGGACAGTGTCCATTACACATAATACATTGCCAATCTTAACATGTTATGATGGACACTGTCCATTACCCATATGTTTAAGCAGTGATTTACCATCACAAAATGGACAGGCTGAACTCAACACCAACTAGTGAGGGAGAGGAACCACTATGTCTGTTTGACTCATACTGTATATTGCTAATGGACTTTTTGTACATGCCAGTCTTAACATGTTATACTGCAATTGGACAGTGTCCATTGCCAATGTATATCAATAAGGACTTACCATTATGAAATGGACATGCTGAAATTAACACCAACAAGAAAATCTGATTTCCTATGACTTCCTATGAGCAAACATGACAAATTGACCTTCTTGGTTGATTCAGGACTTAACATACTGATATATGCCATTTGGATATTTAATATGACATTTGGACATTTAATATGCCATTTGGACATTTCATATGGCATTTGGACATTATATATATCATTTGTATATTTCATATGCCATTTGTATATTTCATATGCCATTTGGACATTTAATATGACATTTGGACATTTCATATGCTATTTGGACATTATATATGACATTTGGACATGGTGCCGTGACTTTTGTGTTCGGAACCCGACTTCCTATGATCAGATGTGACAAGTGGACACTTTGCCCATTTGCATTATAAGTGTGACAAATGGACAATTTGTCAATTTGCAGTGTAATATGCCTGATATGGACATTTCATAGGCCTAATGGACAAACTCACATAAAATAAAACAAATCTATATCCATACAGTTCATTAGTAATGTATAATTTAGACAAAATCAAAAGAAATTCAAAAACGCACCTTTGACAAAGTTTTTATAATTGGTAATTTCACCCTCGAGATTTGACTTAGGTGTACATTTGCAATATGCTTTCGTATCGTGGAGCGAGCTCACTATCCTTAGAATTTTTGAGTTACTACACTGGCATTTGCCATATGGCATTTGCAATATGTTTTGCACCAATTGCCGGCATTTGAGTGGTCTTTTCATTTGTGTGTATGTTTTGTCCAATGCCAATATGTTGCCATTCATTTTTGTCCATTATTACCTACTGACAGACACAATGTTACTGCCCTAAAGACAGAAACAATGTTACTGCCCTAAAGACAGAAACAATGTTACTGCCCTAAAGACAGACACAACGTTACTGCCCTAAAGACAGACACAACGTTACTGCCCTAAAGACAGACACAATGTTACTGCCCTAAAGACAGACACAATGTTACTGCCCTAAAGACAGACACAATGTTACTGCCCTAAAGACAGACACAATGTTACTGCCCTAAAGACAGACACAACGTTACTGCCCTAAAGACAGACACAACGTTACTGCCCTAAAGACAGACACAACGTTACTGCCCTAAAGACAGACACAATGTTACTGCCCTAAAGACAGACACAATGTTACTGCCCTAAAGACAGACACAATGTTACTGCCCTAAAGACAGACACAATGTTACTGCCCTGATTATTTACTTTCTGAGGACGTTTCTCCATAATGGGTCCCTCCCCCTCCTCCCAGTCTGCCTGTTTGTCTGCCTGTTTTCCTGTCTGTCTGTCTGTGTGTCTGCCTGTTTGTCTGCCTGCCTGTCTGTCTCTCTGCCTGTCTGTCTGTTTTCCTGTCTGCCTGCCTGCCCGTTTGTCTGCCTGCTTGTCTGTCTGTTTGTCTGTGTCTGCCTGCCTGTACAGAACAGTAAGGTGCAGACAATGATGTTGTTCTTGACTGGCACCCTATTCCCTATGGGCCCTGGTCAAACGAAGTGCACTATATAGGGAATAGGGTACGATTTAGGACACAGTCAGATCTAGAATTTACCCTACTTGCCAGTTACTCTCGCCCACTATTCTGGCCCACTATTCTGGCCCATTACCACTCAGTCGCTTAAATCCACACCCCTGTCAGTTTAAGTGCACTTGAGGCTTCATTTATTAGCAGCACTTGTAAACTTTCCCATAAAAACCCAAGTGAACTTCTCTATGAGGATGGTAAGTGCAGTTCTCCATTCATCACAGGCTGGGTTTGAGCCAGGTAGATGGTCTCTGGGACACAGTCTCTCAATGCAGAGGGAGAGAACAGAGGGGAGAGAGAGGGGGGAGGAGAAAGAAGAGAGAGAACGGGAGAGAGAAGAGAGAGAGAAGAGAGAGAGAGGGGAGAGAGAAGAGAGAGAGGGGGAGAGAGGAGAGAGAGGGGGAGAGAGAAGAGAGAGAGGGGGGAGAGAGGAGAGAGAGAAGAGAGAGAGGGGGAGAGAGAAGAGAGAGTGAGAGAGGGAAGAGAGAAGAGAGAGAGAGGGGGAGAGAGAAGAGAGAGAGAGAGAGAGAGAGAGAGAGAGAGAGAGAGAGGAGAGAGAAGAGAGGGAAGAGAGAAGAGAGAGAGAAATAGGAGAGAAGAGAGAGAAGAGAGAGAAGGAGGGGGAGAGAGAAGAGAGAGAGGGGGGAGAGACTAGAGAGCGAGAGAGAGGGGAGAGAAGAGAGAGCGAGAGGGGAGAGAGAAGAGAGAGAGAGAACACTCATCCTAAAGAAATTCAATGACGCAATTAATTGCTAACCTGATTAGTATCTTAAATGATTCCACATTGGATGGTCTATCTGACAACAGACCATGACTGTATAATATAGGCTTGTGTCCCAAATTACTCCATATTCCCAGATGTATCCCTAGTCCAGCAGAGGAGTGCAGCAGCCACAGCTGTTTTTCAGAACTGGAATACATCACAAACTGACTTTCCCAACATCCCTAACAACATCACTAACAACCTCACTAACAACCTCACTGATAAATTGTATAGGCTGCTAACAACATCACTGACAAATTATAAAGGCTGCTATTGTGAAAATGTTTAAATGTGTAATTATTAATTATACAAGTTCAATTTAATTATTGGAACTGATATTAAATTAACCCAGAAGTAAATATTTAGATTTGTAGTGTTACCACATCCCACGTTACATTTGGTAGTCAGCAGGATTTAGATTAGTTTTGTTGAAAACAGCAGCACAGACATTATTTACCATTAGACTAGTTGAATACAGCACAGACATTATTTACCATTAGACTAGTTGAATACAGCACAGACATTATTTACCATTAGACTAGTTGAATACAGCACAGACACTATTCACTAGTCCTCCTCTTGTTCACCATCCAAAGGACACAGGGACAACTCACATTTCCAACTCAATCCTTTTTATGATATTCTCTCTTGCTTCCATTGAAGATAGGTAGAGAGATTGGCTTGATTCTCACTATTGGTGTGGATGTTGCCGGTTGGGGTAGTAGTTTCCCTCCTGTGCCTTGCTCATTGATCGTCCGTGCAGTGGCAAATTCAGGTCTCCTTAACTCAAGCCTGTAGTAGAATGCTCTTACGTCCTTGACTCTTCCATCTAATTCGTCCTTTAATTCTACAGGGATCCATCGCTCCCATGTTGACATTGCTGAGATGGCCTCTTTTATTCTCTTGTCCAAGAGAGCGAGGTGCACTTCATAGCCCTCTAAATTGGCACTTTCCACAGGTACATCAGCCGCTTTATCATTGGCTTTTTCTGCTTCCAGGATTGCCACATGTTCACTCCTTCCATACCTCGACCACAGGTTTGTTTGAACAATGTCTCTTATTTCCGCCAACTTTGTTTCACCTTCATTTACAGATCTATCAATGTCAGCCTCTTGCTGTTTATTAAGACCTGGTTCCTTATCCTCAGTCATGTCAGCCTCCAGTCCAATCCTGTAGTCATCGTTGGCATCAAGCATCTTTCTGAAACAATCTGAAAGCTTAGAGAATTCCTCCTTTAACTCCACTTGAAGCATGCTGCCTTCTCCTCTTGAAATGAAGTTGGCTTGTCTGGTGAAGCTGCTTTTTGCAGTGGTCCTCTCCTTTTTGAGCTGCTGGACCGACTTCCCCAGGACATCTTCCGCCATCTTGACTTCCTCTGCGTCAACAGCTTATTTCTGGATCTGAAGCCGTTTATCCTCAGGGCCAGGCCGCTCCACGTGGTTTACAACTGTCAAGTCCTCCTCTTGTTCACAATCCAAAGGACACAGGGACAACTCAAATTTCCGACTCAATCCTTTTTATTTTTAGTTTGCTTTCCGTTGATTAGTCTGTCCAGTAAATTAGCCAGTAAATTAGTGTAAACCTTTAAAGACAGAACAAAAAGTTACCATTTTAATTAAACATTTTAATGAACTTAAATAAGTTTAAACATTTAAATAAACATTCTAAATAACTTCAATGAATTAACCATTTAAGCCTTTGACCATTGGCGTCTTTGGACTGAACCTGTGAGTGAACTTGGAGTCTTCTCTCTGAAGTCTGTTCTTCTGAATGACTGAGCCCCTCCATGCCTTCACAGGTGCTCCAGATCAGTGAAAATGATTGATCAGGTGACAAGCAGCCAGTTTGCTGCTGCTGGTGCACTCTGGGAAGTGTAGTTCTTTGACTCACTCCTGAGATTCAGCTCAACAGACACTATTTACCATTAGACTAGTTGAATACAGCACAGAAACTATTTACCATTATACTAGTTGAATACAGCACAGACACTATTTACCATTAGATTAGTTGAATACAACACAGACAATATTTACCATTAGACTAGTTAAATAAAGCACATACACTATTTACCATTATAATAGTTGAATACAGCACAGACACTATTTACCATTAGACTAGTTGAATACAGCACAGACACTATACAATATTTACAACAACTAAAGTTCCGGGGAGAGAGATAGATTGTTTATCTACAGGGGGTGGTATTATTTAACCTGTTGTTTATCTACTGGGGGTGGTATCAGACTTAAACTGTTGTTTATGTACTGGGGGTGGTATCAGACTTAACCTGTTGGTTATCTACTGGGGGTGGTATCAGACTTAAACTGTTGTTTATGTACTGGGGGTGGTATCAGACTTAACCTGTTGGTTATCCACTGGGGGTGGTATCAGACTTAACCTGTTGTTTATCTACTGGGGGTGGTATCATACTTAAACTGTGGTTTATGTACTGGGGGTGGTATCAGAATTAACATGTTGTTTATCTACTGGGGGTGGTATCAGATAACATGTTGTTTATCTACTGGGAATGGTATCAGACTTTACATGTTGTTCATGTACTGGGGGTGGTATCAGACTTCACCTGTTGTTCATGTACTGGGGGTGGTATCAGACTTAACATGTTGTTTATGTACTGGGGGTGGTATCAGACGTAACATGTTGTTTATGTACTGGGTGTGGTATCGGATAACCTGTTGTTTATCTACTGGGGGTGGTATCAGACTTAACTTGTTGTTTATCTACTGGGGGTGGTATCAGACTTAAACTGTTGTTTATCTACTGGGGGTGGTATCAGACTTAACTTGTTGTTTATCTATTGGGGGTGGTATCAGACTTAACCTGTTGGTTATTTACTGGGGGTGGTATCATACTTAACCTGTTGTTTATCTACTGGGGATGGTATCAGATAACCTGTTGTTTATCTACTGGGGGTGGTATCAGACTTAACATGTTGATTATCTACTGGGGGTGGTATCAGACTTAACCTGTTGTTTATCTACTGGGGGTGGTATCAGATAAACTGTTGTTTATGTGCTGGGGGTGGTATCAGACTTAACCTGTTGTTTATCTACTGGGGGTGGTATCAGACTTAACCTGTTGTTTATCTACTGGGGGTGGTATCAGATAACCTGTTGGTTATCTACTGGGGGTGGTATCAGACTTAACCTGTTGTTTATCTACTGGGGGTGGTATCAGATAAACTGTTGTTTATGTGCTGGGGGTGGTATCAGACTTAACCTGTTGTTTATCTACTGGGGGTGGTATCATACTTAAACTGTTGTTTATGTACTGGGGGTGGTATCAGAATTAACATGTTGTTTATCTACTGGGGGTGGTATCAGATAACATGTTGTTTATCTACTGGGAATGGTATCAGACTTTACATGTTGTTCATGTACTGGGGGTGGTATCAGACTTCACCTGTTGTTCATGTACTGGGGGTGGTATCAGACTTAACATGTTGTTTATGTACTGGGGGTGGTATCAGACGTAACATGTTGTTTATGTACTGGGGGTGTTATCGGATAACCTGTTGTTTATCTACTGGGGGTGGTATCAGACTGAACTTGTTGTTTATCTACTGGGGGTGGTATCAGACTTAACTTGTTGTTTATCTATTGGGGGTGGTATCAGACTTAACCTGTTGGTTATTTACTGGGGGTGGTATCATACTTAACCTGTTGTTTATCTACTGGGGGTGGTATCAAATAACCTGTTGTTTATCTACTGGGGGTGGTATCAGATTTAACTTGTTGGTTATCTACTGGGGGTGGTATCAGACTTAACCTGTTGGTTATCTACTGGGGTGGTACCAGAGTTAACCTGTTGTTTATCTACTGGGGGTGGTATCATACTTAACCTGTTGTTTATCTACTGGGGATGGTATCAGATAACCTGTTGTTTATCTACTGGGGGTGGTATCAGACTTAACCTGTTGATTATCTACTGGGGTGGTATCAGATAAACTGTTGTTTATGTGCTGGGGGTGGTATCAGATTTAACCTGTTGTTTATCTACTGGGGGTGGTATCAGACTTAACCTGTTGTTTATCTACTGGGGGTGGTATCAGATAACCTGTTGGTTATCTACTGGGGGTGGTATCAGACTTAACCTGTTGATTATCTACTGGGGGTGGTATCAGATAAACTGTTGTTTATGTGCTGGGGGTGGTATCAGATTTAACCTGTTGTTTATCTACTGGGGGTGGTATCAGACTTAACCTGTTGTTTATCTACTGGGGTGGTATCAGATAACCTGTTGGTTATCTACTGGGGGTGGTATCAGACTTAACCTGTTGTTTATCTACTGGGGGTGGTATCAGACAACCTGTTGTCTATGTACTGGGGATGGTAACAGACTTAACCTGTTGTTTATCTATGGGGGTGAAATCAGACTTAACCTGTTGTTTTTCTACTGGGGGTGGTATCAGACTTAACCTGTTGGTTATCCATTGGGGGTGGTATCAGATAACCTGTTGTTTATCTACTGGGGGTGGTATCAGACAACCTGTTTTTTATATACTGGGGGTGGTATCAGACTTAACCTGATGTTTATCTACGAGGGGTGGTATCAGACAACCTGTTGTCTATGTACTTGGGATGGTAACAGACTTAACCTGTTGTTTATCTACGAGGGGTGGAATCAGACAACCTGTTGTCTATGTACTGGGGGTGGTAACAGACTTAACCTGTTGTTTATCTACTGGGGGTGGTATCATACTTAACCTGTTGGTTATGCACTGGGGGTGGTATCAGATAACCTGTTTTTATCTACTGGGGGTGGTATCAGACAACCTGTTGGTTATGTACTGGTGGTGGTATCAGACTTAACATGTTGGTTATCATCTGGGGGTGGTATCAAATAACCTGTTGTTTATCTACTGGGGGTGGTATCAGATTTAACCTGTTGGATATCTACTGGGGGTGGTATCAGATTTAACCTGTTGGATATCTACTGGGGGTGGTTTCAGACAACCTATTGTTTATCTACTGGGGGTGGTATCAGGCTTAACCTGTTGTTTATCTACTGGGGGTGGTATCAGATAACCTGTTGTTTATCTACTGGGGGTGATATCAGACAACCTGTTGTTTATGTACTGGGGGTGGTATCAGACTTAACATGTTGGTTATCATCTGGCGGTGGTATCAAATAACCTGTTGTTTATCTACTGGGGGTGGTATCAGATTTAACCTGTTGGTTATTTACTGGGGGTGGTATCAGACGTAACATGTTGTTTATGTACTGGGTGTGGTATCGGATAACCTGTTGTTTATCTACTGGGGGTGGTATCAGACTTAACTTGTTGTTTATCTACTGGGGGTGGTATCAGACTTAAACTGTTGTTTATCTACTGGGGGTGGTATCAGACTTAACTTGTTGTTTATCTATTGGGGGTGGTATCAGACTTAACCTGTTGGTTATTTACTGGGGGTGGTATCATACTTAACCTGTTGTTTATCTACTGGGGATGTAACATGTTGTTTATGTACTGGGGGTGTTATCGGATAACCTGTTGTTTATCTACTGGGGGTGGTATCAGACTGAACTTGTTGTTTATCTACTGGGGGTGGTATCAGACTTAACTTGTTGTTTATCTTTTGGGGGTGGTATCAGACTTAACCTGTTGGTTATTTACTGGGGGTGGTATCATACTTAACCTGTTGTTTATCTACTGGGGGTGGTATCAAATAACCTGTTGTTTATCTACTGGGGGTGGTATCAGATTTAACTTGTTGGTTATCTACTGGGGGTGGTATCAGACTTAACCTGTTGGTTATCTACTGGGGGTGGTACCAGAGTTAACCTGTTGTTTATCTACTGGGGGTGGTATCATACTTAACCTGTTGTTTATCTACTGGGGATGGTATCAGATAACCTGTTGTTTATCTACTGGGGGTGGTATCAGACTTAACCTGTTGATTATCTACTGGGGGTGGTATCAGATAAACTGTTGTTTATGTGCTGGGGGTGGTATCAGATTTAACCTGTTGTTTATCTACTGGGGGTGGTATCAGACTTAACCTGTTGTTTATCTACTGGGGGTGGTATCAGATAACCTGTTGGTTATCTACTGGGGGTGGTATCAGACTTAACCTGTTGATTATCTACTGGGGGTGGTATCAGATAAACTGTTGTTTATGTGCTGGGGTGGTATCAGATTTAACCTGTTGTTTATCTACTGGGGGTGGTATCAGACTTAACCTGTTGTTTATCTACTGGGGGTGGTATCAGATAACCTGTTGGTTATCTACTGGGGGTGGTATCAGACTTAACCTGTTGTTTATCTACTGGGGGTGGTATCAGACAACCTGTTGTCTATGTACTGGGGATGGTAACAGACTTAACCTGTTGTTTATCTATGGGGGTGAAATCAGACTTAACCTGTTGTTTTTCTACTGGGGGTGGTATCAGACTTAACCTGTTGGTTATCCATTGGGGGTGGTATCAGATAACCTGTTGTTTATCTACTGGGGGTGGTATCAGACAACCTGTTTTTTATATACTGGGGGTGGTATCAGACTTAACCTGATGTTTATCTACGAGGGGTGGTATCAGACAACCTGTTGTCTATGTACTTGGGATGGTAACAGACTTAACCTGTTGTTTATCTACGAGGGGTGGAATCAGACAACCTGTTGTCTATGTACTGGGGGTGGTAACAGACTTAACCTGTTGTTAAGGTTAAGGTTGTTGTTTATCTACTGGGGGTGGTATCAGATAACCTGTTGTTTATCTACTGGGGGTGATATCAGACAACCTGTTGTTTATGTACTGGGGGTGGTATCAGACTTAACATGTTGGTTGTCATCTGGCGGTGGTATCAAATAACCTGTTGTTTATCTACTGGGGGTGGTATCAGATTTAACCTGTTGGTTATTTACTGGGGGTGGTATCAGACGTAACATGTTGTTTATGTACTGGGTGTGGTATCGGATAACCTGTTGTTTATCTACTGGGGGTGGTATCAGACTTAACTTGTTGTTTATCTACTGGGGGTGGTATCAGACTTAAACTGTTGTTTATCTACTGGGGGTGGTATCAGACTTAACTTGTTGTTTATCTATTGGGGGTGGTATCAGACTTAACCTGTTGGTTATTTACTGGGGGTGGTATCATACTTAACCTGTTGTTTATCTACTGGGGATGGTATCAGATAACCTGTTGTTTATCTACTGGGGGTGGTATCAGACTTAACATGTTGATTATCTACTGGGGGTGGTATCAGACTTAACCTGTTGTTTATCTACTGGGGGTGGTATCAGATAACCTGTTGTTTATGTGCTGGGGGTGGTATCAGACTTAACCTGTTGTTTATCTACTGGGGTGGTATCATACTTAAACTGTTGTTTATGTACTGGGGGTGGTATCAGAATTAACATGTTGTTTATCTACTGGGGTGGTATCAGATAACATGTTGTTTATCTACTGGGAATGGTATCAGACTTTACATGTTGTTCATGTACTGGGGGTGGTATCAGACTTCACCTGTTGTTCATGTACTGGGGGTGGTATCAGACTTAACATGTTGTTTATGTACTGGGGGTGGTATCAGACGTAACATGTTGTTTATGTACTGGGGGTGTTATCGGATAACCTGTTGTTTATCTACTGGGGGTGGTATCAGACTGAACTTGTTGTTTATCTACTGGGGGTGGTATCAGACTTAACTTGTTGTTTATCTATTGGGGGTGGTATCAGACTTAACCTGTTGGTTATTTACTGGGGTGGTATCATACTTAACCTGTTGTTTATCTACTGGGGGTGGTATCAAATAACCTGTTGTTTATCTACTGGGGGTGGTATCAGATTTAACTTGTTGGTTATCTACTGGGGGTGGTATCAGACTTAACCTGTTGGTTATCTACTGGGGGTGGTACCAGAGTTAACCTGTTGTTTATCTACTGGGGTGGTATCATACTTAACCTGTTGTTTATCTACTGGGGATGGTATCAGATAACCTGTTGTTTATCTACTGGGGGTGGTATCAGACTTAACCTGTTGATTATCTACTGGGGGTGGTATCAGATAAACTGTTGTTTATGTGCTGGGGTGGTATCAGATTTAACCTGTTGTTTATCTACTGGGGGTGGTATCAGACTTAACCTGTTGTTTATCTACTGGGGTGGTATCAGATAACCTGTTGGTTATCTACTGGGGGTGGTATCAGACTTAACCTGTTGATTATCTACTGGGGGTGGTATCAGATAAACTGTTGTTTATGTGCTGGGGGTGGTATCAGATTTAACCTGTTGTTTATCTACTGGGGTGGTATCAGACTTAACCTGTTGTTTATCTACTGGGGTGGTATCAGATAACCTGTTGGTTATCTACTGGGGGTGGTATCAGACTTAACCTGTTGTTTATCTACTGGGGGTGGTATCAGACAACCTGTTGTCTATGTACTGGGGATGGTAACAGACTTAACCTGTTGTTTATCTATGGGGGTGAAATCAGACTTAACCTGTTGTTTTTCTACTGGGGGTGGTATCAGACTTAACCTGTTGGTTATCCATTGGGGGTGGTATCAGATAACCTGTTGTTTATCTACTGGGGGTGGTATCAGACAACCTGTTTTTTATATACTGGGGGTGGTATCAGACTTAACCTGATGTTTATCTACGAGGGGTGGTATCAGACAACCTGTTGTCTATGTACTTGGGATGGTAACAGACTTAACCTGTTGTTTATCTACGAGGGGTGGAATCAGACAACCTGTTGTCTATGTACTGGGGGTGGTAACAGACTTAACCTGTTGTTTATCTACTGGGGGTGGTATCATACTTAACCTGTTGGTTATGCACTGGGGGTGGTATCAGATAACCTGTTTTTATCTACTGGGGGTGGTATCAGACAACCTGTTGGTTATGTACTGGTGGTGGTATCAGACTTAACATGTTGGTTATCATCTGGGGGTGGTATCAAATAACCTGTTGTTTATCTACTGGGGGTGGTATCAGATTTAACCTGTTGGATATCTACTGGGGGTGGTATCAGATTTAACCTGTTGGATATCTACTGGGGGTGGTTTCAGACAACCTATTGTTTATCTACTGGGGGTGGTATCAGGCTTAACCTGTTGTTTATCTACTGGGGTGGTATCAGATAACCTGTTGTTTATCTACTGGGGGTGATATCAGACAACCTGTTGTTTATGTACTGGGGGTGGTATCAGACTTAACATGTTAGTTATCATCTGGGGGTGGTATCAAATAACCTGTTGTTTATCTACTGGGGGTGGTATCAGATTTAACCTGTTGGTTATTTACTGGGGGTGGTATCAGACAACCTGTTGTTTATGTACTGGGGGTGGTATCAGACTTAACATGTTGGTTATCATCTGGGGGTGGTATCAAATAACCTGTTGTTTATCTACTGGGGGTGGTATCAGATTTAACCTGTTGGTTATTTACTGGGGGTGGTATCAGATAACCTGTTGTTTATGTACTGGGGGTGGTATCAGACTTAAACTGTTGGATATCTACTGGGGGTGGTTTCAGACAACCTATTGTTTATCTATTGGGGGTGGTATCAGACTTAACCTGTTGTTTATCTACTGGGGGTGGTATCAGATAACCTGTTGTTTATCTACTGGGGGTGGTATCAGACTTAACCTGTTGGTTATCCACTGGGGGTGGTATCAGACAACCTGTTGTTTATCTACTGGGGGTGGTATCAGACTTAACCTGTTGTTTATTTACTGGGGGTTGTATCAGACTTAACCTGTTGGTTATCTACTGGGGGTGGTATCAGACTTAAACAGTTGGTTATCTACTGGGGGTGGTATCAGAGTTAAACTGTTGTTTATCTATTGGGGGTGGTATCAGACTTAACCTGTTGGTTATCTACTGGGGGTGGTATCAGATAACCTGTTGTTTATCTACTGGGGGTGGTATCAGATAACCTGTTGTTTATCTACTGGGGGTGGTATCAGATAACCTGTTGTTTATTTACTGGTGGTGGTATCAGATTTAACCTGTTGGTTATTTACTGGGGGTGGTATCAGACTTAACCTGTTGGTTATCTACTGGGGGTGGTATCAGATAACCTGTTGTTTATCTACTGGGGGTGGTATCAGATAACCTGTTGTTTATGTGCTGGGGGTGGTATCAGATAACCTGTTGTTTATCTACTGGGGGTGGTAGCAGATAACCTGTTGTTTATGTACTGGGGTGGTATCAGATAACATGTTGTTTATGTACTGGGGGTGGTATCATACTTAACCTGTTGTTTATCTACTGGGGGTGGTATCAGACTTAGCCTGTTGTTTATGTACTGGGGGTGGTATCAGATAACCTGTTGTTTATGTACTGGGGGTATACTGTATATATATATATATGCTATAAAGCACCCAAAAAGCGTTTTCGCTCCTTTTTTTACCTCCATCCCTTCCTCTGATTCTGACCCCTTCCTGAGTATTATACCTTAATAGGACGCTATCTGAAATGTTAGTAACATTTGGTCAAGCTATTTGGCATCCGAGGAATGAGAGAGAGGAGGAAGAGAGAGCTGAGGGGCTTAAAAAAGAGCCAGAGAAAGAGCGATAGAGAGAGAATGGAGGAGGCTGAGAGAGAAAGAGAGAGCCTCAGTCCAGTGCTGTGCCTGCTGTCTGCTGCCTGTAATAATGACAGGAGAGGGGAGCAGCACTCCTGAACATGCTGCTGTTAGCTCACCTTACTGGCACACACACAGCACTGAGTGAGTGAGAGAGAGCGGCTGGGTTGCAGGAAAGACAAATGACTGCTATTATATACAAACAGGCATCCTGGGCCTCTCACAGGCTATCCATCGGAACCATTGTAGTTCTGGAGGGTTGGGTCGTAGGTCATTGGTCAAAGCCTGGCCTCCCTCTGCCTCTTGTTACCCAGCCTTATGGCTCACAGGGGGGTCAAGGTATATTGACTGGGCTGTTGAAGGGAGTCCTCGACCTGGTGGGCCGTGTGTGGGGGGATTGGGGGGTGTTGAAGAAAGTTGTGCTGTTCTCTAACGTGTTACAAGGTGCTACAGAGGAGAGAGAGAGGAGGAGGTGTGTTTACGGGGAAGAGCCTAGTAGGACCAGCTGTGTCTCGCTCCCTTTCTGTGTCCCAAATGACACCCTATTCCCTATAGGTCAAAAGTAGTGCACTTTATAGGGAAAGGGAATAATCCCCCCTCCCTCCCTCCCTCTTTAGCCCAGGACAATAACAGAGCAGGACGTGAGGTACGCTGTGTGAAAACACATTAGACTAAAGGGCCTCATGTTGTGATGTTAGCAGGACAGAGCTGGAACATTAGCAGCTACCACTTACGGAACCCATCCAGCCCCTAGTGAGAAGATGCTTGTCTGGCGTAAATATTATTTCTGAGGAATATTTTAACCTGTCAAAACAAAGCGCTGTGATTGCTTTTAAGGTCCTTAATCTTGGGTTGATTGTTTAAAACACATTCTTGACTCAACGCTCACAGAGACCATCTGGTCCACTAGCTTCTTCTAGACGACAACTTCCCAATAGATTAGGGCTGTGGTTTAGGACAGGGTAGGACAGGGTAGAGGGCTGTGGTTTAGGACAGGGTAGAGGGCTGTGGTTTAGGACAGGGTAGAGGGCTGTGGTTTAGGACAGGGTAGGACAGGGTAGAGGGCTGTGGTTTAGGACAGGGTAGAGGGCTGTGGTTTAGGACAGGGTAGAGGGCTGTGGTTTAGGACAGGGTAGAGGGCTGTGGTTTAGGACAGGGTAGAGGGCTGTGGTTTAGGACAGGGTAGAGGGCTGTGGTTTAGGACAGGGTAGAGGGCTGTGGTTTAGGACAGGGTAGGACAGGGTAGAGGGCTGTGGTTTAGGACAGGGTAGGACAGGGTAGAGGGCTGTGGTTTAGGACAGGGTAGAGGGCTGTGGTTTAGGACAGGGTGAGGGCTGTGGTTTAGGACAGGGTAGAGGGCTGTGGTTTAGGACAGGGTAGAGGGCTGTGGTTTAGGACAGGGTAGAGGGCTGTGGTTTAGGACAGGGTAGAGGGCTGTGGTGTAGGACAGGGTAGAGGGCTGTGGTTTAGGACAGGGTAGGTAACAGGGTAGAGGGCTGTGGTTTAGGACAGGGTTTTAGGACAGGGTAGAGGGCTGTGGTTTAGGACAGGGTAGGACAGGGTAGAGGGCTGTGGTTTAGGACAGGGTAGAGGGCTGTGGTTTAGGACAGGGTAGAGGGCTGTGGTTTAGGACAGGGTAGAGGGCTGTGGTTTAGGACAGGGTAGGACAGGGTAGAGGGCTGTGGTTTAGGACAGGGTAGAGGGCTGTGGTTTAGGACAGGGTAGAGGGCTGTGGTTTAGGACAGGGTAGAGGGCTGTGGTTTAGGACAGGGTAGAGGGCTGTGGTTTAGGACAGGGTAGAGGGCTGTGGTTGTAGAATAGATCCTTGCTGTACTCAAAACATACAGTGGCTTGCGAAAGTATTCACCCTCCTTGGCATTTTTCCTATTTTGTTGCCTTACAACCTGGAATTAAAATGGATGTTTGGGGGCTTTGTATAATTTGATTTACACAACATGCCTACCACTTTAAAGATGCAAAATATTTTTTATTATGAAACAAACAAGAAATAAGACAAAAAAACAGAAAACTTGAGCGTTGTAACGGTTTTGACTTGAGGTTATTTATAGGGGTGCCAGGTAGGTTGTAGCCTACCAGAGAAAGCATGGGTTTCTCCCTTTTAGTTTGGGAGGAATAAGTCCCATCTGGTCCGTCAAGTCACACCAATACAAAGGACTTATGTAAAAGTCAAGATGGAAATATACTTTTCATAAACCCCTTTAAAACCTTGGAAAGAACTTCAAACAAGTGTATTCTTTTGGCGTGGTTGTATTAACAACATAAATGATCACACACACCCACACACAACAATATAACAAATCAATGCACTTATGTTCATTTAGAAATGTCCTGTACCTCGGGCATAAAAAGAGTCCAGCCGGTAAATAAGTTCAGTGACTCAAGTGACCTTAGTCCCGCAACGTTTGTCCGTAGCATAAACCCAGTATATTCATACACTCAAAATAACACTTATTTTGTAACACAACTATAAAGCGTATCAAAGACTACCCAAAAGAATAATACGTCCTCACAACTACATAAATCACAGTATACATCACCCCAAACAAATGAAATACCGTGTACAAAAAGTTGTAGTCAGTCGGTCAGTCAGACAATCCGCCAACAGCTCTCCAGCGGAGAAAAGGCCACGAAAACCAACGGAGAGTTGTAGTCCACAGACGCACAGAGTGGATCCAATCCTGGTAAACTCGCTTTAAGGCTACAAAACACACTGTAAGGCAACAAAACAAACGTCATGGCGAAGCTTCATCAACTGAAGGTAGTACACATCCTCATTCATGTCTCAATCACAACTCCCCTTTGCGCAGCTGATGCTGGCTATTTAATGAGGAATTAAAGGGGGAAGCGCCCTATTAGAAGGAGAAGCACTGAGACGGTTCAGAAATATTCAGGGCCGTCACACACCCCCCCCTGGAAAAAGCCGACCATTGCCCGGGAAGGCAGATCTTGGTCGGGAAACCGAGAAAGGTCTCCTCATCACTTTCCTCTACAAAAATATTCATTACTTTTTGGCGCTCACGCTCCTCAGCTGAGGGGTCACAGGCATTAAGCCGTGAGACTTCTGGGTCTGGGAATCCGAGAAAAGTCTCCTTACTTTCCTCTTCAAAGATCTCCAGGACCTTGCGGCGCTCAATCTCCTCCAATTCCTCAGCCGAGGGGTAACAGGCCTTAAGGCGTGAGACATGGACAACGCGCATATCTTCACCTGTGTCCTCTTTCACCACTCGGTAGTTCACAGGGCCCATCTGCTCCACAATCCTATATGGTCCTTGCCATTTAGGAGCGAGCTTGGCCGAGAAGAATTGTTCAGCTTTCGAGTAAGGATGAGAGCGAAGCCACACCCGATCACGAAGCTGGAACTGCATGTCTCGTCTGTTCTTATCATAATTTCTCTTCTGCTTGAGTCGAGCCTGGATCATGTTCCTTGAGACAAGAGCTCTCAAGTCGTGGAGATGGACTACCTGGTCATAGCAAGCAGCGTCTGGAGTAAGCTGCTGGGGCTGTAGCACCATATCCAAGGGTCCTCGGAGGAGACGACTTAAGTTCAGCTCTGCAGGTGTGACTCCAGTGGACTCTTGCACAGCAGAATTCAGGGCAAATCGAAACTCGTGAAGGTGCTTGTCCCAGTGTTTGTGCTGGGTCCCTACATAGGGAAGCAACCATTGTCTTCAAGGTTCGATTTACTCTCTCAGTGAGGTTGGTCTGTGGGTGATAGGCTGTGGTCAACTTCTGTCTCAGGTTCCATCTTTGTGCAGGTCTCTCCAAAGAGATCAGAGACAAATTGGGAACCTCGATCAGACAGGATGTAATCAGGCACTCCCCAGCGAGTCAAGATCTCTTTCGTAAGGGATGTTAGAGACGGTCCTCGCTGTGGCCTGACGCAGGGCAAAGAGCTCAACCCACTTGGAATAGTAATCAACAAAAACAAGCATGTACACATTCTGATTGGAGCTTCTAGGAAATGGACCCATCAAATCCACTCCTAACATTTCCCAAGGTCGGGTAACCACAGTTTGCTGCAACTTGCCAGCAGGTTTTCTACCTTCTGGTTTGTACATTTGACAAACCTGACAGTTTCGGATATGTGACTTCACATCCATACTCAGATGTGGCCAGTACAGTAATGCTTGCAAACGTTTGTAGGTTTTGAACCTGCCCAAATGACCAGCTAATGGGTCTTCATGGAAATGTTGAAGCAGTTGAAGGCGTAGAGTTTCAGGTATGTACATTTGGTAGAGTGTTCTGTGAGGTAGTTGTACAACTCGGTAGACTTTGTCTTCAATGATGGTCAGCTTTGTGGTAGGGTTGACCATCTTTTCTCCATCTTCCAGGATAGTCTGGTACAAAGCCTGTACTTCTGGATCATCCTGTTGGGCTTTCCAAATGACCTCATCAGAGATGGGAAAGTCAGTTTTGGGTGAGTCTCGACTGCTAGACAGGACAGTAGCACATGTAAGATGAGGGCCACCATTACCACAAGCAGGAGCTCTGGATAAGGCATCTGGAACAGTGTTGTATTTTCCTTTCCTGTATTCTACTGCAAAGGTGAACTCTTGCAACCGTAGAGCCCATCTGATGAGCCTGGTGCTTGGTTTGTTGGTCTTGAACACCCACACAAGGGAGGAATGGTCAGTGACCACAGTGAAGTGTCTTCCTCCAGGTAGTACCTCCACTTTTCCAAAGCCCAGACAACTGCAAGGCACTCTTGCTCGGTTGTGGAGTAGTTCCGTTCTGCTCCATTCAATGTCCGACTGGCTAACGCTAGCACTTCTTCAGTACCAAGTCCAGTCTGTTGGACTAGGACAGCACCAAGTCCAACATCACTTGCATCAGTGTAAACAACAAAAGGGAAATCAAAGTTGGGATAACCCAAAATGGGAGGTGTGACGAGGTGTCGTTTCAGGGTTTCAAAGGAGTTCTGGCACTCTGCCGTCCATCGGAATTTCGCTCCTTTTTGCTTCAACCCGTTGAGGGGTTCTGCCACCTGGGAGAAGTTCCACTCAAACCGATGGTACCATCCAGCCATCCCAAGGAACCGTTGAAGGGCCTTGAGTGTGGTTGGCACAGGGAAGTCTTGTACAGCCTTGGTCTTTTCAGGATCCACATGAATACCATCACAAGACACAATATGGCCAAGGGAACTTCAGGGAGGTTTGGCAGAAGTTGCTCTTCTTCATGTTCACTGTCAGACCAGCTTCTCTTAGCTTGTCCAACACTGCTTGAAGGTCTTGGAAAGTGTTGCTCTCTGTTCTGGGAGTAGATAATTATATCGTCCAGGTAGACGAAACATATCTTCCCTTTTGAGCTCACCTAACGCAATCTCCATGAGTCTTTGGAAAGTGGCAGGTGCATTCTTTAATCCAAAAGGCATCACCTTAAAGGAAAACAAGCCCTCAGCACAGACAAAAGCAGTCTTGTCCTTGCTTTCCTGGTCCATCTCAACCTGCCAATAGCCACTATTGAGGTCAAGGGTAGTGAACACAACAGCGCCAGACAATGACTCCAGGATCTCGTGGATGGTGGGAAGAGGATAGGCATCAGTCTGGGAAACATTGTTGGTCTTCCTATAGTCCACACAAAATCTAAGACCACCGGTCTTTTTTGGAATGAGGACAACAGGAGCAGCCCAGGGAGAGGAGGAACGTTCTATTATATCTTGTGTCAACATATCATTAATGAGTCCCTTTTGGATGATTAGCTTCGCTGGGGACAAACGATATGGCTTTTGCTTGATCGGCATTTCCTGTGTAAGGAATATTTTGTGCTTCAGGAGTCCGGTGCGTCCTAGCTTTGAAGTACACACATCAGCATTATTCTGCAGCTGTTCCAACAGCCTTAACTCCTCTGGCTGTTCCAGCTGAGCTCTTCTTACAGCCTGTAAAAGGGAGATCATCAGAAGGATTACCCAGGGTTAGTGGTACCGTAGCAACGGCAGAGAAGACTGCCACATTTGGACCCCAATCATGTAACTTTGTAACTTCTGATTGGAAGAAATGCTTCTTGCTCGGATTGTTTGGAAACCAGTAGCAATTGTGTGCGATATCAATCTGGACACCGCTGAAGTACATAAAATCAATTCCCAACACGACAGGAAAAGCAAGGTTCTTGGTTTGTAGGATAACCGAAGGAATCATATAGGAGCGGTTACACAGGCGGAACTCCACCTCACTCCATCCAAGTGGTCGTTTAGCCTCACCGTCAGCCAGATACAGTGGACCTTCTGTCCACGGCTTCAAGTTGTATTTTGGACCTTGAACCTCCTTCCACAGTTTCTCATTGAGCAGTGTGTAGGATGACCCGGTGTCCAGGATGGCTCTTCCTGTCCATGGGCCTATGGACAGGGGTAACACCAGCTGGTGTGGTATTAACTGAAAGGAAGGGGATGTCGGCGGGGGCGTAGGCAGTGACTCTTGAGGTTTCAGCTCTGGTCAAAGCACCCAGAGTAGGATGGTCGTTCCTGCGAAGTGTGTTAGGTGTGTTGGCCTGTTGTGATTTGTGGTTTCTGGAAGGGTTTACTTGATACGGTCTTGGACATGTAGCTGAAGAATGTCCCTTTTGGCTACATCTCCAACAGAACATGGGAGGGGTCTTGGCTGGAGACTCTGGCTGTGGTTGATGATCTGGCTTGGGTAACTGTTTGGGTGTCTGTTTCTTTCTCTGTTCATATTGCTGTTGGCATTCTCTGTCCTTCTCGAACTGCTGTCCCAGGCGAACCAGTCCATCGACAGTGGTGACTCTTTCTCTGAGTTGACTGGCTAGTAGTGGGTTGATGTTCTTCAAGATCAACTTAATGACCTCTTCCTCCTCAATGCCAGGTTTCCACCTTCTGCACAGGGAGTGGTAACCGTATGCAAAGTCACGGATATTCTCATTCTCCCTTTGCACTCGATTCCTGACTCTGTCTGCCAGCTCATCTGTGTAGTCCTCAGACAGAAATGCAGAGGAAAACTTGGCCTCAAAGTCAGCCCAGGAGGTAGTGGTGAGACGTGCCACATCCCACCAGTCTCGAGCTGTCCCATGCAACACATTCCTCAATGTGGCAAGGAGTTCTTCGTCAGCCAGGGGATTGAGGGCAAGAAAGTCATGACATCTTTCCAGATACATTAGCGGATCAGGACTGTCATCCTTTTTCCCAAAGGTGGGAAATTGCAATTTAATGGGCATCGCTCCCACATGACGTCTACTCAAATCACCATGAACAAAAGAGCTAGGAGGGATTGAGGAAGTAGAGGGTGAGGAGTTATGGGACCATGAAAATGAACACCAGGATGCATGGTGGATTGCATCCTGCAAGGGGTGGCTGCAGCATGGCCTTGTCTTGGCTGTTCTGAGGTGCCCGCTTGGCCCTCAGTGGTCTGAACAGAAGTGGACACAAGAGAAGCTCTGTGCAAGGAGTTGTGCCTAATAGAGGCCATGTCAACAGACACATCATCCAACATTTTAACACAATTAGAGAGCGCTGTCTGCAAGTGGTCTACAGTGTTAACCAGGGGAGAAAATACAGAATTGACGTCCTTGAGGACCTCAGTGTGATGATGTTGCAGGCGCCACTGGAGAGTGGCAGTGAGTTGGCTTTGTTGGTAGTCAAACTGCCTGTCCATGGCACCAGTAATTTCCTGTCTTCCACTCTCACTGAGCTCTGTCAGAGTGTGAGTTAGAGTACTCAGTGAGTTTCTGAATTCCATGGCAACTCTGTTGTTGCTCTACACTCAGACATTTGAATTTATGATGGATTAGAGTTTGGAGATGTTGTTGAGTCTTACGAATATCAAGGATGTCACCTTGAAGTTGTAAGACTACAACCTCTGGAGATAAACCAGACAATGGAGGAAGGTTGGCGCGGCAGAGGGAGGGCTAGCTCAGTACTTTCACACAGATCCATGTCAATAAGTGAGTTACTAGTTAGACCTGTGGCCTGTGGTCCAGACCGAGCATTTAGATTCCCAGGGCTCTGGCCCAAATCAACTCCATTATTTCCAGTCACATTATGATTTGTATTGTTGGCTCGGTAGTCAGAATGGCCCTGTGTATTCCCATTGACTGGTAGGATATGGATGAGCACATTTTCTTGTAGTGAATCCATTATTTTAATTCCACTCAAAAGATTTGCTTTGGTTAGTTCTCAATGTTGAGGCCCCACGTTGGGTGCCATTTTTTATGTAACGGTTTTGACTTGAGGTTATTTATAGGGGTGCCAGGTAGGTTGTGCCTACCAGAGAAAGCATGGGTTTCTCCTTTTAGTTTGGGAGGGAATAAGTCCCATCTGGTCCGTCCAAGTCACACCAATACAAAGGACTTATGTAAAAGTCAAGATGGAAATATACTTTTCATAAACCCCTTAAAACCTTGGAAAGAACTTCAAACAAGTGTATTCTTTTGCGTGGTTGTATTAACAACATAAATGATCACACACACCCACACACAACAATATAACAAATCAATGCACTTATGTTCATTTAGAAATGTCCTGTACCTCGGGCATAAAAAGAGTCCAGCCCGGTAAATAAGTTCAGTGACTCAAGTGACCTTAGTCCCGCAACGTTTGTCCGTAGCATAAACCCAGTATATTCATACACTCAAAATAACACTTATTTTGTAACACAACTATAAAGCTGTATCAAAGACTACCCAAAGAATAATACGTCCTCACAACTACATAAATCACAGTATACATCACCCCAAACAAATGAAATACCGTGTACAAAAAGTTGTAGTCAGTCGGTCAGTCAGACAATCCGCCAACAGCTCTCCAGCGGAGAAAAGGCCACGAAAACCAACGGAGAGTTGTAGTCCACAGACGCACAGAGTGGATCCAATCCTGGGTAAACTTCGCTTTAAGGCTACAAAACACACTGTAAGGCAACAAAACAAACGTCATGGCGAAGCTTCATCAACTGAAGGTAGTACACATCCTCATTCATGTCTCAATCACAACTCCCCCTTTTGCGCAGCTGATGCTGGCTATTTAATGAGGAATTAAAGGGGAAGCGCCCTATTAGAAGGAGAAGCACTGAGACGGTTCAGAAATATTCAGGGCCGTCACAGCGTGCATAACTATTCACCCCACCCCAAAGTCAATACTTTGTAGGGCCACCTTTTGCAGCAATTACAGCTGCAAGTCTCTTGGGGTATGTCTCTATAAGCTGCACATCTAGCCACTGGGATTTTTGCCCATTCTTCAAGGCAAAACTGCTCCAGCTCCTTCAAGTTGGATGGGTTCCGCTGGTGTAACAATCTTTAAGTCATACCACAGATTCTCAATTGGATTGAGGTCTGGGCTTTGACTAGGCAATTCCAAGACATTTAAATATTACTCCTTAAACCACTTGAGTGTTGCTTTAGCAGTATGCTTAGGGTCATTGTCCTGCTGGAAGGTGAACCTCTGTCCCAGTCTCAAATCTCTGGAAGACTGAAACAGTTTTCCCTCAATAATTTCCCTGTATTTAGCGCCATCCATCATTCCTTCAATTCTGACCAGTTTCCCAGTCCCTGCCGATTAAAAACGTCCCCACAGCATGATGCTGCCACCACCATGCTTCACTGTGGGGATGGTGTTCTCGGGGTGATGAGAGGTGTTGGCTTTGCGCCAGACATAGCGTTTTCCTTGATGGCCAAAAAGCTCAATTTTAGTCTCATCTGACCAGAGTACTTTCTTCCATATGTTTGGGGAGTCTCCCACATGCCTTTTGGCGAACACCAAACGTGTTTGCTTATTTTTTTCTTTAAGCAATGGCTTTTTTTCTGGCCACTCTTCCATAAAGCCCAGCTCTGTGGAGTGTACGGCTGAAAGTGGTCCAATGGACAGATACTCCAATCTCCGCTGTGGAGCTTTGCAGCTCTTTGTTGCCTCTCTGATTAATGCCCTCCTTGCCTGGTCTGTGAGTTTGGTGGGCGGCCCCCTCTTGGCAGGTTTGTTGTGGTGCCATATTCTTTCCATTTTTTTTATAATGGATTTAATGGTGCTCCGTGGGATGTTCAAAGTTTCAGATATTTTTTTATAACCCAACCCTGATCTGTTCTTCTCCACAACTTTGTCCCTGACCTGTTTGGAGAGCTCCTTGGTCTTCATGGTGCCGCTTGCTTGGTGATGCCCCTTGCTTAGTGGTGTTGCCGACTCTGGGGCCTTTCAGAACAGGTGTATCTATACTGAGATTATATGACAGATCATGTGACACTTAGATTGCACACAAGTGGACTTTATTTAACTAATTATGTGACTTCTGAAGGTAATTGGTTGCACCAGATCTTATTTAGGGGCTTCATAGCAAAGGGGGTGAATACATATGCACGCAACACTTTTCCGTTACTTATTTTTTAGAATTTTTGGAAACAAGTTATTTATTTCATTTCACGTCACCAATTTGGACTATTTTGTGTATGTCCATTACATGAAATCCAAATAAAAATCCATATAAATTACAGGTTGTAATGCAACAAAATAGGAAAAATGCCAAGGGGGATGAATACTTTTGCAAGGCACTGTATTGCCCTGTTTCACACTCAGAAAAGTCCCCAGTAATTAGCCATTGTTTGGGTTGTTGAGTATTAGCGAGACCTTCCATAGCCTCTTTGAGTGTGTTACAGTGTTACAGTGTGTTACAGTGTGTTACAATGTGTGACAGTGTGTTACAATGTGTGACAGTGTGTGAGTCCAAAATCACACCCTATTCCCTATATAGTGCAGTACGTTTGACCAGAGCCCTATAGGAATAGGGTGGCATTTGGGACGCAGCAGTGTGTTATGTGAGAAGTACATTGTGTCATGTAGCCAGCTTGTCCAGGGTTGTCCAGGGTTGGCCAGGGTTGTCCAGGGTTGGCCAGGGTTGTCCAGGGTTGGCCAGGGTTGGCCAGGTTGGCCAGGTTGTCCAGGGTTGTCCAGGGTTGTCCAGGGTTGGCCAGGGTTGGCCAGGGTTGGCCAGGGTTGTCCAGGGTTGTCCAGGTTTGGCCAGGGTTGGCCAGGTTGTCCAGGTTTGTCCAGGGTTGTCCAGGTTGTCCAGGGTTGGCCAGGGTTGGCCAGGTTGGCCAGGGTTGGCCAGGGTTGTCCAGGGTTGGCCAGGGTTGTCCAGGGTTGTCCAGGGTTGGCCAGGGTGTCCAGTGTTGTCCAGGGGTGGCCAGGGTTGTCCAGGGTTGGCCAGGGTTGTCCAGGGTTGGCCAGGGTTGTCCAGGGTTGTCCAGGGTTGTCCAGGGTTGGCCAGGGTTGGCCAGGGGTTGGCCAGGGTTGTCCAGGTTTGTCCAGGGTTGGCCAGGTTGGCCAGGGTTGGCCAGGGTGTCCAGGTTGTCCAGGGTTGGCCAGGGTTGGCCAGGGTTGGCCAGGGTTGGTCAGGGTTGTCCAGGGTGGGCCAGGGTGTCCAGGGTTGTCCAGGGTTGGCCAG